>NC_066582.1:271477822-271784250 GCF_024323335.1 Lathyrus oleraceus
AAATCTATGGTTCATCTTTATCTTCCCTTATCTCTTAACATTTCAAACATTTATTTACCTTCTTGTATTTCATTATTTCTACTCTATTTTTTTTATTTCTCTACTTATTCATTGTTTCTTTTACAATTTAAATTCTGATTTAATAAAAAAAAATTCAAACATCATTTTTCAAACATGAGCAACTTGTCCAACATGAGAAACTTCCAAGGGATGAATCAGAAGCATGAAAGATAATGAGACTCTTATCCAGATATGTTGATGAGGACCTACCCAACATAAATGCTAACGATATTCAAGAGATAGAAGTGAAAAGAATATTACTAGAGAAAATACTAGAAATTTAAAGTCACAATTGGAGAAACAAGTTATTAACTTTCTTGGCTTTATGTCACATGACAGTTTGATCTACATCATTTTAATATCTTGGTCATAGAATTATTTTAAGACCAACTTTTATTTTTGGATGTAATAGTAATACTTTAAATTAAAAATTAAGTTTGGTTTGTGTGCATGCCTAAGAACTTGTTATCTTAGATGTCATGTCTTTATTTGTGTGCATCTTAGGCACCATGTCTTTTTATCTTATAATATATATGTCTTTTATTTGTATAATATTTTGATAATTTTTGGGAAATAGAAAAAAGACACTTTGTGCGAGTTTAGAGAAATGCGCTCAAGGTTTCTTCTTTGATACTATTTTGAATCTTATCCATATCCTCTTACTCTTTTGGTGTTTCTACGTTGATCTTATAATTCCTTTGTGGAGTTTGAAAATTTCTTTCATTTCTTTTCTACGTATTTTCTAGAGATATGACATGAACCATTGCCTAAATCATCTCGTTCTTACGAGGCTCATACTTTGGAGGCTATGTACATCTTAAATTTTCTAGAGATAGGACTCAGACCCTTGTATAAAGTGCCTCACCCCTGCAAGTCTCATGCTCGGATGGTTGTGTACATCCCTAGTTTTCTAGAAATAAGGTCATGTTTCCTACCTCCTAGACATTTACTACATAGTGGATCTCACTCCTTTCTTAGGAGGCTGAGCTCTATAATTGCATAAGCGCGACTACGATTACCAAACTCTATAACTGCATAAGCCCGCCAGAATGACAAAGAAAGGCTTAGGCATACTAGTTGGTCTGATAGAAGGTGCCGAATAGGTTCTTATATGGGTCAATCTTCAACCAAAATATCTGATATATGCATTTAAGGCTAATAAAGGAAATCATACACCATGATCTCTTCTACCATAGTTGAATCCCAATCACCATTAAAGGTAGAAGTCAAATTTTATTTTCTAATACTCTTTCAATGTTTCAACCCATAAAATATTTACGGCAAAAAATCCACATGAATTTACATAAATGTGGATCCCTCAACTTATCACACCCACCCAAAAAACTCGACTTTTTGCCCACAGTATCCTCTTACTGAAAATTAAATCCCAATATGTCCCACTTTTCCCTTTGGACTCGCTCATTCAATGGACGAGTGGGTGAAACGTTGCATTTGGCTGCATGGACTCGTCCTTTGATTGGACGAGTAGACACGTCATTTATTATCATGCTTGAACTCGGCCAATGGATGACCGAGTGTATGTAGTATTATTATTATTCATTTTTTTTAATAATTTTAAAAAAGGTAATGAATTAATATTATTTTGAAATAATTTTTTTTCCTTTATAAGCTCGTCCAATGGTTGGCCGAGTCTACCCATTAAATTCAAGGCTTCAACCACCCGTCCATTGAATGGGCGAATTCAAAGGAAAAACTGGGGTATTCTAGGATTTTTTTTCCAGAATAGGACATATTGATATTTAATTTTCAATAAGGGGGTACTATGGGCAAAAATTCAAAAAACTCACATGAATTTACATAAATTATCAAAATAAAATATTTGAAGTTTTTACAAAAATAACCCACTTTTTCAAGAAAATTCCCAAAATACCCCTGGTTTCAAAAAAAATCCAAACTACCCCACTTTTAGGAGGAGTCGCCAATTGAATTGGAGACTCCTCTTAAAAATTGAATGGAGGCGCCAATTGGATTGGCTAGGGCAGGTTCCCTAACCAATTGGATTGGCGCCCCTGTGTAGGACTTAAGAGGAGGCGCCAATTCAATTGGAGCCTTAGTGTAAAATGCAATTTTTGTGTTATAAATAGATGCGTTATGTGCGTAATTGTTCCATATCTCAAATAATCATTTGGCAATCATGTTTAGTGTTTGTCGCCGATACGGTAAGGTGATTTATGCGAGAGATAAACCTCAGATGTTGATGTTGTTCTGGAACATCACTACGTTCGATCAACTGAAGAGGGAGCTGGTTCGTTGGTTAGATGAGAAAATACCAGAAGGGGAAAAAATTAGAAGTATTGAGAGACTTGAAATTATCTTTGGTTGGCTGCGAATGAAGACTAATAAGGATGCTAGGGAAATGATGTTCGGTCGAGACGACATCAATTTGATTGTTGTAATCAGTTAGAAATATTTCTGTTTTCAGATAACTTATTTTGTACTGATGTTTGTTGTGAACCTCGTTGTAACAAAAACTTAATGATATATAATGATTGAAGGTTACATAAATACAATGTTACAAAAATCTTAAGACCTAGATGATGCTCCTCGATTGGGACAGTTGTTCTTGTTGTGTCCTGGTTGACGATAAATACTACATAATCTTATCATTTTATCTGTGGAATCCATCTCTGTTCTGATACGTGTGCTGTTTCACCTTCCTTTTTTCTTTTTACGCATCTCGTCATTGTGCCAAACAGTATCACCTTCATATGGAGGCCAGTAATCCTCCATTGGTAGTACTGAGAAGCTTTGATTATATATATTCATGATAGTTTCGGTCTTGTACACATCAGATAAATGGTTGTAAGCATCTTGACGAGTATAAGCGCATACTGCAATGACATGGGAGCAAGGTATGCGGAAGGCCTGGAATTTTCCACAATCGCACCAACTTCTGTTTAGTCTAATAGTGTAGGCTAAATTTGGTCTCCCCTCGTTGTGGTCCATTGTTTCCTGGACGCTGAAATTTTGCCTATGAAGGTCAAATACTGTTACATCGTGTATGCTAGCTTTGATGCTCTCCTCTTTCATGACCTTCATGCAAAACTCACTGACTACTTGCCCGGACATTAACACCGCACTCCATCTTTCACCTCTGGCTGCGAACGTAGAAGCCAACCTATAATAGGTTGATCTTACCAAGGCGGTTATCGGCAGATTTCGAATTCCTTTGAATACCCCATTCATGCATTCCACAAGGTTTGTTGTCATGTGGCCCCATCGACAACCTCTGTCAAATGCCCTCATCCACTGCTCTACTGGTATGTTATTTAGCCATCTCCCTGCGTCTTCATTAGATAGTCTAATTTCATCACGATAATATTGAAATGGAGGCTGAGTTAGAGCATACCCAGCATTCACCACCTTCTTGCGAAGATTCTTATCTTTTATAGCACGCATGAAGTTTTGTGCAATGTCTCTGATGCAATAGACATGGGTAGAGGGAGGATCATGCCATCCGTTGTCATGGTTGTTGTAGGCACTCTCAATGGCAGCATGTCTATCAGAAATCAAACAGAGATTGGCTTGTGGAGCCACATGCGTTCTGAGATGTCGAAGAAAGAAACCCCATCCACCAGCCGTTTCACCTTCAACAAGAGCAAAGGCAATGGGAAAGACATTGTTGTTGTCGTCTTGTGCAACTGCCATGAGCAAAGTACCCTTGTATTTTCCGTATAACCAAGTGCCATCAATTTGAATAATAGGTTTGCAGAATGCGAAACCTTTGATGCACGGGTCAAATACCCAAAAGAGACGGTGAAAGATTTTATTACCTGTAGCACAGGTTCCGTCTGGCATCATCGCTAGCAATGTCTCCATAATTGCCACAATTCTTGGGACATATGTTTTTAGTGCCCATAAAAACCGTGGCAATTCCTTGTATGAATCCTCCCAGTTGCCGAAAACTTGTTCAACAGCCTTTGTCCTTGCAATCCAGACTTTCTTGTAAGATGGAGTATAATTATATGTTGTTCTGATATGGGATATAATTATACTTACCTTCATTGATGGGTCTTTATTAACCAACGGCAGAATATCTTGACATATCAACGCTGCGCTTAGTTTACGGTGATCTTGTTCAACATTAGTTGCAATGCAACTGTGAGGTGGGTCTATTGAAGCGATCTCCCAAGAGTCGTTTTTCTTCTTGTAAGACGCAACCAAACGAAACTTACAAAGCATGTTACGACATTCGATAACATACCTTCTAGAATCAGTGCTTTTCATTGTAAAATCAGTAGAATTGTTCATGTGGAATTTTTTGATAGCCAAAACACATTCTTCTTTGGTACGAAACATGTCTTCCACCTTTAATTCGCCTTCTAATATTCGATACGGATTATAGAAAACATTGTTGGATGTTTCATCGTCGTGCAGATCCATATTTATCATATGTTGAGGTGGGTTGTAGACATGACTAGGAGGTATTGGTGGTGGTTGATCATCATCTTCATCGTCGTTGTTCAGCATGTGATCAACCTGTATCTCGGTCTCCTCTTCTTCTTCATCAACGACGTCCACTTTTGCTTCTGCTTCTGGGTTGACGTCATCTGACCATTGTGGATCAAATTCACCAGATTCATCCTGACTGGTTAGTTGAGACTGTTGAGATGGTATACATGGTTGAAGAGTAATGTACAACTCAATACAGTTGCAGCCTGAATGTTCATGACTAACAAACATGTATTCAACATCTTCATCGTCTCGTACCTTAAGGGGGAAATACTTGCATTGACTATTCTAAAAAAATATTGGATTTTGATATGTGATCTTTGACACAATACCCGATCCTATACATGATTGTATTCTTTTTTTCAAATGCAAGAAGGTTTCATTTCTCTTTATCGTGAGTGTAATGGTATCGGTGTTTCGAAAACAAAAATCATATAGCTCAGACTCGTATGTTTCACCGTTGCAGTGAACATTGACATTGTATAATGATGAAGATGACATTGTGCAGATGAAAACTATTTTCTTACTGCAGATGAATGTGAGTAAAGTGTCTTGGATGTTGATAGTAAGACACTTAAATAGAGGAGTGAAGTGTCTCACATGCTAGCTAGTTCGAAGTGACGTGTCACACATGCAAGCTACTCCGAAGTGACGTGTCGCACATGCAAGCTACTCCGAAATGATGTGTCAACCATGCAAGCTACTAAGAAGTGGCATGTTCAGCATGTAAGAGAGAGGACAACCACGTGTCAGACATGCAGACACACACTCCAAATGAATTTGCGCCCCCACTCATTCCTTGCACATGAGCGCCAATTCAAGTGGAGACACCTTGTCAAAGCATGCATTCAGACCTCAAAATCAAGCAATCAGACCTAGGTCTTGCATGCATGTCCCTATGGAGGCGCCAATTTGAATGGCGACCCCTCTTAAAGGTTGTACATGGTCGCCAATTCAAGTGGAGACACCATGCAAGCACAACTTTTCATGCTCCTATCCATTTGCCTATAAATACATCCACTCCATTAACACTTCTTCCACACCATCACTCTCACTACTTCTTCTACAATACTTATTCTACAATTTCATCTGCAACAACTTCTTGTAGTTTCATCTACACCAACCCCCCGACAAAATGTCTATCCTCATAATGGGCGAATCACATAGAGGAACGTTTGCAAACATCATAACATATGTAAGTTTTTTCTTTTGTTAACTTTTTATCTTTCATCTTCACCAATCCCCCTTTTTATTTTAACATACCAACTTAGTCAAGTTTTTTGTTCTTTCTTTTATAGGATGTATCAAGGTTCCAAACTCAAGTCCACGAATATGTCCATATGGACCGGATGATTCAACCTTATGTTGAACTCTCCGGTTTTGGTCATATAAGCAAGATTTTATCTTGGTCCATAGATAACAAATTCATTCTAGCTTTATGCGAAAGATGGATACCAGAGACACACACATTTTGGTTCCCAACCGGTGAGTGTACCGTGACGTTAGAAGACGTCTACATGCTTTTGGGACTACCCATTGAAGGTAAGACTGTTAATGGTAAAACCAACTATGCGAATTCAATTTGCATGGATCTCTTGGAGACTGATTTGTTAGATGATAACGCAAGAGGTCAAGGTATACTACTTTCACGCCTTAAGTCGTACTATAATAGTTTATACTTAGATGAGCATTCTACCAAAGATGCTCGAATAATAAAAACTAGGTGTTACATTATGTTGTTAATTGGCTCGTTTTTATTTCCCAAAGGTAGTGGTTCTAGCATGCATATTATGTATTTACCTTTACTTAGAGATGTAGATAGAATAGGAAGTTACAGCTGGGGATCTGCTTGTCTAGCCTATCTTTATAGCTCCTTGTGCAAAAACTCACACAAAGACACATCTACATTTTCCGGATGTGCTGTTTTGCTACAAGCATGGGGTTGGTCAAGACTACCGTCCCTAGCACCCGTCAACAACAACCCTTTCACATTTCCGTATGCACAAAAGTAAGTTGTTTAAATTGATATATCTTTACTTACTTCTTTAAAGATTATTACCTCTAACTAATATTTTTTGACTTTTTCGTGTAGATGGTCTGCACGTGGTATGAGTTACAACAGATGTCTAAGACACTGTATTACTCAGTATCGCAACCTGTTGGATCACCTTCGACCGACAGACGTAAGGAAAATAACTTAATTATTTCGTTATATTTTGTTAACTTCTTCTACCTTGGCTATAATTCAATCTTCTTTTACATTTCAGTTTATTTGGCGTCCATACCTTAATTTGGATCATGACCATCAAGTTAACGCTGAAGACGCGGCCGTATGGACTGCATGCACACCGATAATACGATTTACAACTGTAGAGATGCACAACAGTGATCGTGTGAAGCTACAGTTCGGTATGCCCCAAAATATTCCAGATCCCCTAGCTAGCCTAGGAGAATGACATTTGCGCAAAGTTAACGACCAATGGAACTTCAATCCATGGCAAAGCTTCGCAAGATCAGAGTGTCGTAAATGGAAGCACCGTCATGACCATGTGTTAACTGGCGCAGTCATGCCAACTGAAGAAAAACCAAGTCGTACTTATATGGCTTGGTACAAATCGGTTGGTTTTCAGTTCATCACTGAGGATATGTACTTGTACGACCCACACCAGATGACTTACACACCTAACACCTCAACATCAAACCCTCAACAACAGTGTTAGACTGGATACACACAACCCCCTGTCCGTTAAACGTTCTATTCAACCAACACACAAACATACAACCAAAACATTCCATACACCTAACCCCAATACCAAGAGCATACCCCATACCACTACCAACAAATTGACCATCAACCTGAGACTCAACATCGCTTCGCACCCACCCCATCACCCTACCAAAGTCGCCTAAGCCAGAACACCCAACGATCATTCAACACCAACCGCCCCTCCTCCTACCGTAGCCAAGAAGCCCAAACCTCACAAAACCAAAACATCCAACAACCCAATCTCTACCAAACACCCCAACAACCTTTCCAACCTTTCCTCGACGCATCGTTCACACCCATGTCTCCCTTCAATCGTCCTGGTCGCCCATCAATGAGTCAACCACATCCCAACTTCTCTGGCATGGGTCATGATCTCAGCTGCGGCGGTACACCATCGATACGTACTGAAGACTATGTCGACTTGTCTGACTATCTCAACAGACATTCTCCTATAATTGGTAGTGACGCTCTTGGCCCCTCAGATGCTCAAACACCGGTACCGAATCATCAACGTGGATTAGGGCCAAGGGTTAGGGTAGCTAGAGGATGTGGGACCGGAGGTCGGTTAGGTGATCCCGGTCATCACCATTAGGTTTCTTTGTGTAAACGGCAAATTTTATTAATATCAATTGGTCCTATATCAAATTTATCTATCACGTATACCATTTACAAAAAAAATTACATTTTACACTGAGGCTCCAATTGAATTGGCGCCTCATCTTAAGTCCTACACAGGGGCGTCAATCCAATTGGCTAGAGCACCTGCCCTAACCAATCCAATTGGCACCTCCATTCAATTTTTAAGAGGAGTCTCCAATTCAATTGACAACTCCTCCTAAAAGTGGGATAATTTGGGAATTTTTTTAAAATTAGAGGTATTTTGAGAATTTTCTTTAAAAAGTGGGTTATTTTTGTAAATTTTAAAAAATATTTAACTAAATTTATTAAAGAAACTATTGCTAGCTAGTAAGAGCACAGTACCCTTGTTCTGTAGCCTAATAGTACTAGATAATGCATGGTACTCAAGTATGCCAGTGACAGTGCGTCAGTGATGCTTACTGTATATCTTAATTTTATGGACAAAGGTACAAAACAAAACAAATACTTTGGAATACTTTTATTCTTAAGTAATCAACACAATAAGTTAAACAATATATTTATTCTTCCTTTTAAAAATACACTCATTAATTTAAGAAGAAAATCTATCACTTAGACACTTACACGTTAAAGCAAGTTTTGTAGAGGATTTTATCCGTAATGCATGCATGAGTTGGCGAAGACAGATCATAGACAAGACTCTGGAAAAATAAGCACACTAAGAGAGTAGTTAATCATGTCCATTTTCGTTCTGCAAACATCTCCTTTAATGTACTGTCTAATACAGTGCTATAACAGTGCATTGTACTTTATCACTAATTCTTCATTGAAGTGATTTTGAATATAATAATAAAAAATGTACGAGTTTAGCTAAAGAAACTATATTTACAGAACTTGTCAAATTAAAGTCTAAGATTTTAGCCAGAAGATATAGTCATATGTAGTGTGTAACACCTTTTAAATATAATTATTTCTAATGAAGGAATTCTATACAAATTTTTTAAAAAAATTAACTATTATACTTGTAAATATAATACAAATTTATTTATTTTATTTTAATTTTTTAAAATTTAGTTTCTCTATTTTAAAATTTAATTTTTTGATCCCGAACTTTATATCACTTGGAATTTGGTTTGTCTCTTTTCATTTTTAATTATATGACGGTGATAATTAGGATAAAAAAATTATTTTTAATTATGTGAAATTGATGACTAGGTTATTTTTTTATTTAATTACATTTTTTTAATTTAATTAATCAAAAAAATTTAATGAATTGAATAAAATTTGATTTGAATAAAAGCGGTAGTCTTAGTGGCAGTTAAGTGTGGCAAATGGATGGATTGAATAAAATTTGATTTGAATTCTAATGAATGGAAGTCCATTTAATAAAAATTATTCAATTCATCCATTTTTAATTTTTGATGGGTCTAAATCTAATTCATCCATAAAATTATGTTTGAGATATTTCGTGTCCGATTATTTTTCTTATAATCTAAAAATAATGTAAGTTGCATGAATCACACTTTTTTTTTTCGCATTCCCTATCTGCAGCAAAGCATATGGAACATTGACGACTTGGCAATGCTGATTTTGTTCTGTTTGACATCATTGACAACATTGAAGTTTTAAAGTTTGTGAAGTATATAGTTAATTATCAAGTATAGTCCCACATATTTTTTACAAAGAAAATTTTAGTGTTTATATAGACTAGGTTGGGCCCAAAATGGCCTTCTAACTTTTTTGATTAATTGAGTTAAAAATATATAATTAAAATTATAAATAATTAATTAATTAAATAATATTAAATAATAAAATAACCTAGTTATCAATTGTAATTAAAAATATTTTTTTTATCTCAATCATCACTACAACATAAACAAAAGTGAAAAGAACAAACAAAATCTCAAGCGATGTAAAATTCAGTGATTAAAAAACTAATTTTTAAAATGGAGGATTAAATTTTAAAAAACTTCAAAATAGGGGGACCAAAAATATATTTCACAAAAACCCATAAAAAAGAAAGATTGCTCGCGTATTGATTCACTTCAACCTAAGATATTAGCTTCTTAAAATGCTCTGTCTTTACTAGAAAAATCAATTTCCACCTAAAATAATCGTAACTTGTATTGACTCTCTAAGCTTCTAATGGATCAAAGATCAAGTTTTTTCAGACACCAATGCAAGGCAGGGAGAGAGAAGACGGAGCACACGGACTAAAGTAGAAGGTGAAGGTGGTTGGGAAAACGTTTATGATAGGAGTAGAAAGATTAAGGCAAGGGATATTGCAGATCATTCTCACATCTAAGTCTGTTGGAAGAAAATGATTTTCAAGAAAGACGAGAGAAGAAGAAAATAAGAGAAAAAAGATAAAAAATGAATTGTTAAAGAGAAATATTTTTAAATGAAATTGTTAGAATTTTCATCATACAATAATTTTAAGCTTTATCATTTATAAGTGTTATTAAATCCTCCGTTATTATAGGTTGCAACCTATAATACTTTTTAAGCTCTATCAAATAGGATTTTTAATAGCGGTTTCTTAAAGGAGCAGTCGTAGCATTTTTAAATTTCAATTTATTACACAATTATAATAGCTTATTAACAAAGTGTTATGTTATATGTATCTATTTAATAGCGTTTTACTCCGAAAAGCTATTGTAGACACCTAACTCTAATACCACTATCCCAAAAAACGGTGTCATATGTATTTTTTTTTACATTGATATATTTATGTGTGATTCAATATACCAAAAAGTATAATTATTATTCCTATAAAAATAAAAATATTAATAATATATTATGTAATAAATAACCTTTAGTTACAATATATATATATATATATATATATATATATATATATATATATATATATATATATATATATATATATATATATATATATATATATATATATATATATATATGTAAAAGATTATTTATTTAATAAAATTGACAAAACAATAAAGCTATATATATATATATATATATATATATATATATATATATATATATATATATATATATATATATATATATATCTATATATATATATATATATATATATATATATATATATATATATATATATATATATATATATATATATATATATATATATATAAAAGATTATTTATTTAATAGAATTGACAAAACAATAAAGTTTGAACAAATGTCCCGATCTTTAATCCATATACATTTTGTTTCTTGAAGTTTGGATGATGAGTTCTATACAATACATATATTCACTCTTCACTCCCAAGACTCACTCTTCACTTTGAATCAACACTTTCAACTCCAAGAGTACCTATATTTACTGTCATGGTCAATCACTAAAGAACATAAAATTCAAAACACTTCCAAGATATAGTAAGAGCTCTCCAAACAAAAGAAAGAAAATGTTAATGAATAAAAAAAATCTATAAATGTATAGTATAGCTAATTAAGCTATCAAAGATGTGTTTTTTTTAGACAAATGGAATAGAAACACAGAAAACGTGTTGTCAATGAAATTCGGAGACAAGCACACATGAATAAAGGAGAACTGAATATTTTCCCATGTCCTATCGCTATATAATATATGTTCCTTAAAATTCACTCTGATGCTATTCCAGTCCATCCACAAAGGTGATTTTGTCTTATACACAAGGACTTAATCCACTATAATCAATTAATTGCAATAATCACAAAGAATGTCATTTTTTATTTTTTCAAAGATCCGACTATACCCTAGTCTCCTTAAGGACTCACAAAGAATAACCTTCTTTGTCTTCTCAAGGATCCTACTATACCTTAATCTCCTTAAGGAATCGAACAAACAGTTTGAATATTGTTTTGTATGTTACAAGTTGCTTCTACACAAACAGATTTTACACAAATGATAAACAATTACTCAAAGAAAAATTATATAAAAAAATGATAGCTTTTCAAATAAACTTGTTAAGTTTTTACGGCGCTTCAGTATTCTTCTATATGTTTTTTTCTTCAAGTCTCTAAGTCTCACTTATATAGTATAAGAAGAAGACCGTTAGAAGGGAAAATGGAGAAACCAAATAGAGCGGATGTACACTATTGGATGGGGAAAGGAGTGATAATGTGTACTGTTCTTCACCCATAAATTCAGTGACAGGTGTGATGTATAGTATTATCTTTGCCCACAAAATCAAGTAGTGGAAAGAATATTTGATTTGTACTATGTACTATTTGATCACGTGCCAATTTGATTTTATCTTCAAGTTAATCGGCTTCTGATGAAAGTTGATGAAGCATGAAATGGAGAAACATAAAGTTGGATTCACAAACATCAAAATCTTCGGTCATAACCTTGACAATGTCAGTAGTCTGACTTGAGATCTTTAATATCTTCAGAATCTTCAGAGTCTATAGTCAAAACCTTGATAACCTCAATGTTTGGCTTAAGATCTTCAAAATCTTCAGCTAAGTAACATAACTTCATAAGCTTGCCATTCTTCAGAAGCTTGGTGATCATAGTCACGTCTAGAAGCATGAACTGAGAGAACATTGCAGCAGGAACATAACGTCTCCTCAGAAGCTTCTCAGGAGTGAATCAACACAAAAGCATAAAGATCATTGCAGCAATAACTTTGAACATCTTTCAGAATTTCTTATGACTGACGCAGAAGCGTAATGGGAAGACAATGTTCAAAGACTAATGACGTTGCACGTCATATACTCAGAATCGAAACTAGTTGTTAAAGCTACAAAATAACAAACCATTAGGATACCAAAATTATTCTCACACAAATACAACATTGTTATCATCAAAACTCAAGGTATAGATGCAGAATCAAATCTTGTTCTAACAATCTCTCCCTTTTTGATGATGACAAAAACATGTATTTTGATGAACAGTTTTGTACAGGGTAATCACAGAATGATACATCTTACAAAAGCACAAAACTCCCCCTGAGATGTATAATCCTAAAAAGATAAAATCAGAATGAAAGAGCACTTTCCTGATTACCTTTTTGAAGTACCAAAATGTTCTTCCATCAGAATCCGGTTTGTCTTTAGAAGTTGCTTGATGTTGTCCAGAGCATTGGTTTGTTAACATCAACATTCTGATGAACTTCACTTCAGAAGCTTAATTGAATTCTTTTGAAGAAGCTTTAGAGTCTGGTTCCCTTCAAAGCCTGAATTTTGGTTCTCTTTGAAATTTCCTTTCAGAGCTTGATGAACTTTGAAAAACGAATCTCTTTGAAAATATCTTTCAGAACCTGGTTAAGAATTCTTCGTAGAAGCTTGATTGTCAAGTTTGATTACTACAAAAGTTACACTTCCTCAGAACTTGATGTCGAATTTTCAATTCTTCAAATCTTGATGCCAAGTTCCCCAATGTTCAGATTCTGGTTATTAATTCCTTGAAGACTCAATGCTTGGATATGATTCTTGGTTGAGATTCTTTCTTAATTATCAGCATGAAAGTTTTTCGAACTCAGATAGTAGATCATTTCTTCAGAAACTAGTAACTTACATTCTGATCTTTGAAACTTCAAAAGAGCTTCAGATGCTTGAACTTAACCCTGCAAAACAGTTAACAAACAATTCTACGAAGTAGTTGTTAGTAGAAAACATTAAATAATGTTTGAGTTCTTACTTAGGAATATATGTATGTCAAAATCAAATTACGATTCTTCCCCTTAGATATGTTTCTTCCTATTTTTCATCAATAAAAAATACATAGACAAATAAAAAAAAAGTGATTGAAAGAAACAAATATGATTTTCATTAAGACATGTGCCAAAAGGCAGAAAGATACAATTGATTACAAGACGGAAATTCAAAGAGAAATAATAGAAATACAACAAGTACTTGGACAAGCATAACATAACACACACATACTCGGATAGAAATAAAAAGCACACACACGTGCAAATACTATTTAAGAAAACTAAGGGTTTTGGGAAGAAGGAGGAGGCGACGGAACATCTGGGTTGTCATCCGGGAGATTTTTGGGATCCACCAATGGATCAACATTATCTTCAAGACAGATCTCCATGTAGTGTGCTAAAACTTCTAGTGGATCGATCTTTGTGAATATAGGATAGTGTTCCGACGGGATATTACTACCGTTGATTTCTTCTTTGGATGGAAGAGTGCTTTCAATGGTGACAGATCTAGGAAGAGATTGAGGATGAGCTAGTTACAGTTGTTGAAACTGTTGTTGAATCTGTTGTTGAATTTGTTGTTGAATTTGTTGTTGAGGAGCAATCATTATTAAAGTTGTAGGAGAGGATGAACAGTTGCAGAGAGGTGTTTTAGGCTTGAAAGAAGAAAGTATGGGAATATTGTGTGCGTAGTGATAAAATGTGAGTGAAGTGGATTTATATAGAAGTTTTTTTGTTGCAATGATGATAAGTTATAATTACGCAGACATAGGGGAAGCGTAAGAGATTTTAACCTAATTCCAAGAATTGTGAAAGTGTCACGCTATTATCATACATACTCGGAAAGTAGGACATTTGTCACCACTTAGAATAAGATGATATCAAACGATATGACATACATTTAATGCAATGACTATTCAGAATCAGAAAGACAAATCGATAAGATTGCTTCTGATCAGAACCTTTCTAACTCATGAAACTTCCTTACTTCAGAAAGCTCATGTTTCAGAGTCAACAAATAAATTCTCAAAATCTAATATAGAGTTTTGAAGACTTAAACATCCTGAAATTCATCTTTTCATTATAGACATAAATTCATAAATAAGTTTTTCAGAATAAAAATGAATCTATCTTCAGCAAGGGATTTTGTAAAGATATCAGTCCATTGATGGTCTGTACCAACAAATTTTAAGTGAAAAATACCCTTCTGAACATAGTCATGTAAAAGTGATGTTTAATTTCAATATGCATAGCCCTAGAATGCAAGGTAGGGTTCTTAGACAAACAAATAACATAAGTATTATCACAGAGAATAAGAATGTTACTCTCAGAAATCTGATAATCTTCCAGGTGACTCTTCATCCAGAGTATTTGAGTGTTGCATCTAGAAGTTGTAATATATTCAACTTCGATTGTTGAAAGCGCAATTGTTGACTGTCTCTTGTAGGACCATGAGATTAGATTATCTCCCAGAAATTGACAACTTCCAGAAGTACTTTTCCTTTCTATTTTGTCTCCAACATAGTCAGCATCACAATAGCCTACTAATTTATATTCACTTGATTTTTTATAAAACAAACCAAGGTTAGTAGTACCTTTCAGATACCTAAAGATTCTCTTAACAACAGTTAAGTAAGTCTCCCCGGGATCTGATTGGAAGCAAGCACATAAGAAGATACATAATAAAATATCAGGTCTAGAAGCGGTTAGATAAAGGAGAGAGTCTATCATACCTCTGAAAAGCTTCTGATTTACCTTATTGCTTACCTCTTCTTTCTCCAGAATGCATTTAGGATGCATTTGAGTCTTTTCTTGCTTGCATTCTAACAAGTTGAACTTCTTCAGAAGTTCCCTTATATATTTGCTTTGATGAATGTAAGTTCCTTCTGAACGTTGATAAATCTAGATTCCCAAAAAGAACTTGAGTTCTCCCACCAGACTCATTTCAAACTCTGCTTGCATTGACTTAGCAAAATCCTTGCACAAGGAAGCATTAGCAGAACCAAAAATAATATCATCAACATAGATTTGCACAATCAAAATATCATTCTTAAAGGTTTTGCAAAAGAGAGTTGTGTCCATTTTTCCTCTGGTAAAATAATTTTCCAAAAGGAAATTACTTAGTCTATCATACTAAGCTCTAGGACCTTGCTTTAGACCATATAATAACTTTTTCAATTTAAAAACAAAGTCAGAATTTTGAGAATTTTCAAAATCAGGAGGTTGGTGCACATATATTTCTTCAGAAATGTATCCATTTAAGATAAATATATTATTCTATTTTTGTTTTAAATAAATATATAATAAACATATAACATTTATGTTTTTAATAAATATATGTTATGTTTTATTTAAAAAAAACATATAATAACACATATAACATATAATACACATAATAATCATAGATTCTTTTTTTTAAAATATTTTTTTAAAAAAAAATTATTTCATACTATTTTTTTTGATAAATATATTATTCTTTTATTAAACATATAATATAACTATTAAATACTATTTTGTTTTAAATACACATATACAATATATCCTATTTTTAATAAATACTTTTTTTTAAGAAAATTATTTTCTATTTTATAAAAATATATATAATATCTTATTCTATTTTTAAAAAATATATATAATATATATATTTTTTAATTATATATGTTTATACATATATAATATATTATGTTTTAATTACATATTATAAAAATAAAAATATAATATATAATATATGCTATTTTTAATAAAAATAAAAATAATATATTATGGTTTTAAAAATTAATATATTCTGTTTTATAAAAATAAAAAAAATAATATTTTTCTGTTTTTAAAAAATATATATAGTATATTATGCATTTAAAAATATATATATATAATATATTCTGTTTTTAATTATATTTTGTTTATACATATATATAATATTCTGTTTATAATTATACATTTTAAAAATAAAAATAAAAATATAGTGTATTCTTTTTTTAATAACAATAAAAAACAATATATTCTATTTTTAATAAATCTATATTATATTTTTAATAAAAATATAATATATTCTGTTTTTAAAAAATAATATATTCTGTTTCTATAAAAATATAATTAATTCTGTTCTTAATATATCTATATATTTTATTTTAATAATATATTATAAAATAAAAATATTTTCAGATTTATTAAATTTATATTTTATATTTTTGGATTAATAAATTTTATATATTAAAATTTTGTAAAAAAACTAAATATATTAAAAACTTTCCCTCTAAATTTTTTTAGTTAGTAAAACTCATTTGCTGGCGTATTTTCCATAACACAATTTAATTATTAAAAAATTCAAAATTTCTCCCTTTGAAATCTTACGTATTTATTATATTTATTTAAAATAAGATGTTGCAACGTATTTTCCACGCCATAATATTATTTTTTAAAATTTCAACTTCTCTCCGAGTGATAATTTGACTTTATATTTTTTATTATTTTAAATATATAACGACATGATAAATATGTCGCAACAGTTACTTTTTATCACGTATTTATCACGTCACAAAATCATCCTGCCGTTTATAGTGCTTCGTCACTCAATTCAACCTTCAAAGAAATGAAGATCAGGCAATTCGACTGAATTTGTTGAAAATCCAGATATTCTATAAGAACCATTTGGACCACCATATTACAAGACAATGTCAAATTTGTTGAATAGAAATAATGGAGAAACATGTCTTCAATGTTTATCAGGATGGGAGTGTGAAGGTATTGCACTGCTATTAAGTCAGGTTCTTTAAGTCGGCAATTCTTCAGTCACAATTAAAGCTTTCAAACTGAAGTTTGCGTGTAAAATTTCATTGATAATATTGTAAGCGATGAGTGTGCCATAGTAATATTGTTTTCCATCTTCTTGTTTTCATCTTTGATTAAATATTGGATGACGCCTAATTTTGATTACAGATACATGCAATGATCTGAATGTGTCGTCTACTAGTACCATCTCATTACTAACAATCAATTCAACAAAACTCTTAAAGTTAAACTCTTTTCTGAACATCCAGTCACTTGCTTCTAGATCATCCTATGCTTTTGTATCTTAAAAAGCTTCAAAGGTATTACTAACCACGGCTTCATAAAGGAACACAAACATCAGCAGCTACGGTTCCGGTTCAACTTCCAGCACCGGTGAATTCAAAAGCTACTATAAACTCGTCAATGACACTAAGCTAGGTTTTACTACATACAACTTCGCTACTAGCAACCACAAACTCTTTTTCTCAAGCTATTACAATGAAACAAGATCTCAGTCATTTTGAATAATTAACGACTTATTTCTATGAGGCATTTAAGCGAACATCTAACATTCATGAGTTACAATAAAAAAATATATTTAATATGCTTAAACTTTGAAGTCATACATGTGTTTTCCTTCGAAACAGAAATTGTGATGCAAATGGAGCTACAAGGTACTACTACATGCGCCGTCGTTGTTTGAAGAAGTATTAGGAGAAAGTCACACAACAAATCAATGTCTTTTTAGGGTTAGAGATGACACAAGTGGATGGAATTTTAGGGTTAAAGGTAACCCGGTAAATTGATGGAATTTTAGGGTTCTATGGAATAAATTCAGGTTTTGAAGAGAGTGAACCTTGAATTAAAAGAAAAAAAATTTGAAATTTCTATAAGATTGGATGAATTTGTTGTAAGCGGAAATGGGATTTTATTGAAAAGTCTGAATTTGTTATAAGCGAGAGTTTCATCGAAAAGTATTAGACGAACAACATGCAAGTATTTAAAAGTATGGAATAAAATTTTTCTTTGAGGATTATTAATTTGAAATATACATGGATAGATAATAATTGTGAAACAACATATTTATAATTTATAGATTGAACCATACTCAAAATAGATTGAGATAAGTGGAGCATTTTCCAATATCATATTAAAATAATATTAAGTAACTAATATTCATATAATTAGTGATATAAATTATTACGGAGGTAAAACGGGTCCGACCCCGTCGAACATGCCCGTTTTGCCTTCATTTTTCATGAGGGGCGAGGGTAGATTTTAGACGGATACCCCTGTAGCGGTAAATTCATGACCATTAAGCTATGGATAAACTTAATGTTGATAAAACAAGAGTCGCCACCGCGCTTTTATTGTTTTCAAAGGAAAAGGAAAAAGTACGAACAAAACCCAAAGATAAGAAGTTTTCAAATCAAAACTAATAAAATGCCAGAGATCACAGGTAAGGGGTTGGTTACACAGAGGGAAGGTGCTAGCACCCAAAGTGTCATAGGTATTCCTATGAACCCCTTTTTTATGTGTGTATATGTCTTCGTATAAAAGATGTTTGCAATAAATAGAGTGTGAGGGTGAAAAAAGAATTCATTAATTATATTTTTGTGTTTGACAAGACCTTCGGACTTGTGTCTATGTAACAATATAAAAATGAGGGATCAAAACCTCGTAGTTCGTGGTATCAATTTCAAAGTGAGTGAATTGCTTTTAAAAAAATTTAAGTTTAAAAGAGGCATAAAAGGCCCAAAAGAGTTTGAATGAGTGTTAGTTCTTTTTGTCTTTTGAAATTTTAAGTCTAATATGGTTAGATTCATTTACAACTTTGATTAAGAAAAATAGTTTGAAAGATGCAATGGCATAAGGCCAAAGTTTCTAATTTGCAATAAGGTCTAAGTTTGAAATCACAAACAAAGAAGGTTTTGAAAAGGGGGAGAGATTTGAAATTTAAGAAATGGAAGGAGATGAAGAGACTAATCCTAAGCAAAAATTTAAAAGTTAAGAGTTGAAAAGATCTGACCAATGGGTTGCAATCCAATAGACAAGAATGTCATATAGAAATCCATTTTTCTTTTGGACTTTAAATCAAGCAATATCAATAAGCAAGTAGCACAATGAAGAGCAAGACATCAAATAAAGATAACCACATCCAAGCTAGCAATTTCATAGTCTTCTTCATAATCTTCCCATGTATCTGATGACATACTCCTTGAATGGCTCAGAATAAGGCATTAGATCCAGGTTTAAAATAACATTTGCATCAAGATCATGTAGCATATGAATTCATGTGGATTCCAATACTTGCATCAGATGAAAATTCAAATCACAAGAACTTGGTTTAAGAAATGTTGGCATTAGCCAAGTCCTTTTGCATAGGGAATGTTGCATAATTCTAAGTCCAAAGCTCAGATCAAATCCAACAGTCACACAAACATTTTTTAGAGGTTTTTGTTGTTTATTAATTATTTTAAGGTCCTAAGACCACAAGCACAAACAAAATAATACAAACAAATATATACAATCACAATATATAACTCAAGTGAACAAAGGGAAAATGACATTAAAATAAACAAGTTAAATGATATGTATAATGGCAAATGATAAATGACTTGAATTTAAATGACATAAAGTAAATTACTTAAGATTAAAAACAAATGATAATACGAGTTAGTCAAATGTTAGTTGATTATATGTTAGTGGGGTTTTGCTTTTCAATTGTTTAAGTCAGTCTTTGGAGAACACTTAACCCTCCATTCACAAGCATGGATCCTTGAACCAAGACATCTTCCAAAGGAATGAAAAAAGGTCAAGTTTCCACACAATACCATGAAAGGGGGGAGACTTACAATCTCACTTAATAGAATGTTATGCATTTGGGTCAAAATTTAGCGATATGTTAAGCAATCGTAATTGGACTTATGTAGAAGTCACAACTATCTGAGGCCGGACAATAACTTTTTTGACGTTAATGCATGTTAGAGATATGGTATCATTAACCATACTCTTAAAACATACGACACACAAAAAAAGAAAATGATCAAATGATGAATCTAATCTCATCCATACTTGTATTGGTTCATCTAACACAAAGTTATTGAAGAATCAATTAGCCTTAGGATATTGAGATGTCATTGGTCAATGAGAGGGATGGGATAAAATGAGATTGAAGATGAAGAGGGAGGGGAAATGAGACAAACACAAATTGATCATGGGAGGAATTTTATCAAATAAAAATCATTCATTCATTTTAGGAGATGAAATGTACATTTCATCAGTCCTCTAAATCCAATGATTTTAATCCAACAAAAGTCAAATCAACCTTGATCAAGGCCCAAACACATAGTCAAACTTCACAAGTCAATAAAAATGGCCCAACATAATTTTTTACACAATTAAACAATTAAAAATCAAATAAAAATGCATTAAATTAAATTATGTTTGATCAAAAACCTAAAACCCCTTCAAAATACCAAATAAATGACCAAGAGATTTATCATAAGTCAAACAAGGTCAAAGGACCTTGGAGAAAAAATTTCATTATTTTTGAAAAATCAGAAGTATTTTTAGACAATTAAAAATATACACAAAAACAATTAAATCATGAAAAATATCAATATTGATCCAAAAAATAATTTTAATTTAGAAAATGAAAGAGAAAAATATTTGAATTTTTTTGGTGAAAGTCCTATATTTTTTGGATCAATAATGATATTAATATGAATTAATTAAAAATAAGCAATTAAAAGGAAAATTCAAAAATTCAAAAAAACGTGGACCATATGATCTCCCTCATTAATTGAGGTGGCAGATTAGATGATGATCGGCATGCGTTCCACATATACCTTGGTCAACTGAGATGCACGTGTGGTAATTAGAACTAACGCACGAGATTAAAACAAATTGAAAGGATCATGTGGTTGGGAAGCAATACACCTCATCGCCGGAGCCAGAACTCCAGTCTTCTTCTCCGGTGGACCTCACCGGACTGGTCCACCACCAACCATCACCAAAATGAAAAAGTAAGACATGGATTTAAAGAAAAAATGCTTAGGAGCTTGAATTTGGCCTCAATTTTGTCCAATTCCAAGTATATGAAAAGATACAAGGAGTTGAATTTTGAGGATCATGATCTGAGTTGCTTCGATTTGACCTCAAAGCAACTCAATCTTGTTGCCTACATTGGTAGGACTTCAGCAAACCAAAAATCAACAAGAATAGTGGAGAATTGAGAGAGAGTCGAAGAGAAGAAGTTCCTGAAATCTCACCTTCGAGGAACTTCAGAATTGCTTGATCTGGCTTCCAATTTGGCTTGGCTTTACTCTAGAAGCTTGCAGAAGATGATTTGAATGGTTAGAAGGCTTGGACTCTTGGAGTTTCAATCCTAAAACAGAAAGAGAATTGAAACTCGGTTTCTCAAGAAACCTTCAAGATTATCCTTTCAATGGGGTTTGGGGGAGGAGAGGGTTGAAGCTTGGGCAAGGGGGGTTCTAATTCTGGTCACCAAGGGTTCTATTTATAGCCAATGTGAATGATATTCATACACTTCCAAATTTGGCAAATTTTCAAATTCTCCCTTGCATGGATGCATGTGCGTGCATTAGGCCTATGAAATGATGTATTCTGATCCATAATCCAATGTACTTCATGCTGAAATCATGTTAGAAGCTCATGCAAACGTATATGAAAAGTGGAACTTGAAATTATCCAAATGATACCTTAACTTACACCCATGCGTAAGTCCTTCAATTTTGACCCAAATTAGATGATCTTGGATTTTTTGGAAAGGTTAGATTAAGGGGAACAACTTTCATGTTGAACACTTTTTCATTTGAAGCTTGGATCATGATGAATTTTGAGGTGGAAGTTTGGTAAATCAAACATATTTGAAAATTTTCTAAGTCCCAAGTCAAATCTTCACTTCTTCCACCTTGAATAACTTTTTCTATGGACTTCAAATGAGAAAAGTTCCTTCATCAAAGTTGTATCTCTTTCAAACCTATTCAATTTGGTCACATATTTGACCTTATTTGGATTTGTCATGAAGGAGTTATGCATTTTATAAGTTAAGGAAAATCACTTGTTCAATGGTATTGGCCCAAAATGACCTATAATGTTTCCTCTTGGCACATGCATTTGAAAGTTGAATTTTCACTTTCTACAAACATAAAAGTTGAAGTAGACATCTTGAATTTGATCATGGACTTTTAATGGATAGTTGACCTCCAAACTAGGGTTTAGACAAAATGACCTATAATCTTTCACCATAGAAAATGACTTTCCAAGCAAAACTAGCTCTTGAATTAAACATGAAAGTTGTTTGGAATGTAATTTAGAGTAACCTTTATCTTGGAATAATTTTCATATGACAAAAATTGTAGGAGATAGGATCTAGGGAACCCTAGTTTTGACCAATTGACTTTCTCTGGTCAACCACCATGAACCAACTTGCTAGCTTGACATTATCTTGACCTTTGATACTCATGAAGGATCATATATGCATAATATGATATAATTTGAAGTATCCTTTGAAATATTTGATCAATTGTTGAAGAAACTTGTTGAAGAAGTCACACAAGATACCCAGATGAACTAGGGTTTCCAAGGCAAACAAACTCCAAACTCTTGATGATTTCTTGATCAAAATGACATGTGAAGATCATGGGGATCCATATATGATACTATATCCAAAGTAAACCAATTCTTGATTGAGCTCCTTGCATTGAGGATCTCAAACCCTATATATGATCTTGATGGAGCAATGGTGAGCATACACACTACCTACAAAAGTAACAAACTATACATTGACATATTTTTGGTATTTTTGTTAGTAAATAAAGAAAAACAAAGTATGGCACAATTTAAATTGCTTGGTGACCTCTCCCATTTCATACCCAATGAATGAGGGGTGAGAAGGATGCCAAGTTGTGATCCCAATGCTAATGCATATGATGAGATATCATAAGGGATCTTAAGGTCAAAATTGGGGTCTTACAACCCCTTATTATTTAGGTGCTACATATTTTTTGCGAACGCACGCATTAAAAAGACAAACATGAATTTTTTGAAGTTTTAGGTTTTAGGGAAGACACAACTTTTAGATCTGCACTGTCTACTATGTTGACTTCGCTCCATCCTGTTTTTTTGTGGATTTTTGTTGGGCGGACCAAAATGCGGCAGATATGCCCATTTGTCATCCCTACAAATTGTTGTAAGAATATTTTATTAATCAATTTTTAGGTGACACATTTTTCTCGTATTTGAATTAGTTGTGTATATTTTTCAGTATTTAATTATTATTTTAAAAAACACAATCAAATTGAATTTCATTAATTAATTTTCATAAAGAGGGAAATAGACTCTAATAACAAAACCTTATTTCTATTGGAATAAATCCACTTGGTATCAATGACGTTCACATCTTCATGTCTAGGAACTAGTTCACAAACCTTGTTTCTTTCAAAATGACAGTTCTTCTTGCATAATTCATTAGTCAATGCTTCTTTGACATTCTTGAAGAGTTTTATTCTTCCTTTCCACCACCCCATTTTGTCGAGGAGTGATAGAAACTGAGAATTCATGACTAATACCTTCTGAAGCATAGTACTCAGAGAACTTATAATTTTCAAAGTCTATCCCATGGTCACTTCTGATTTCATCATCCCAAACCCTTTTTTCTCTTTGAAGAAGTTGACATAAATCTTTGAACACCTCGAATGTGTTAGATTTTTCTCTAATGAACATTACCCAACTGAATCTTGAGTAGTCATCAACATACACAAAGACATATCTTTTTCCTCCTATACTTTCTACTTGCATAAGTCTCATTAAGTCCATATGCAAAAGTTCAAGAACATTTGTGGTGGAAAGATCCTGGAGTTTCTTGTGAGACATCTTAGTTTGCTTGCCTATTTGACACTCTCCACAAACTTTACCTTCTTCAATCATAAGTTTAGGAAATCCCTTTACAACTTCTTCAGAAACAATCTTCTTCATGCTCTTGAGATTGAGGTGACCAATTTTTTGATGCCACGACTTAGTCTCATCAACTTTAGTCATCAAACAAGTTGAGGGATCTTATATTCTTTGAGATATCCATAAATAACAATTATTCTTAGACCTCGAGCCCCTTCATAACCATTTTTTTCTCTTCACTTGAGACAACACATTCTAACTTGTTGAAGCTTATGTTAAGACCTTGATCATAAAGCTGACTGATACCAATCAAGTTAAAATATTAAAATATTGACCATATATTTAATATTTTAAATTATCAAAAATAAATAATAATGTACATAATAAAATAAACGGACGGGTTCGGGGTACTAGTGTTCCGATTACCCGACACATCCCCATATTTTATAATAGGAAAAAATCCAAATCCAAACCCAAACTCAATCAAAACGGATTTTCTCCCGTCAACTTCGGGACGGATTCGGATGGATACCCAGATGAGTTATGTTGTCATACCTACCTTGAATAAAAACAATTTAGATACCCAAGAACACCGTTGGTAGATTTTACTTTTAAGAACAAGTGACCAAACAAAGTTCTTCTTCCATGTGACATGCTACATGTTTTTGCTCGTTCTCGTTCCTCTCACCCCTTTTTTCACCTAAACCGCAGCAGCCTAAGAATCCCACCATCAAAATCACTTTCCAACCTTTCTTCATCCTCAACCCATTATCATCATCTTCCAATGGTGTCTCTTCTTGTTGCCACAACAATCGACCCGGCTTCAATCAACCCGGCCAATGCCCTGTTAGCATTTCCAGGCTGGCAACCCGGACCCCATTTCCAGGTTCAAACTTTCTTTTTTCTTCTTTACTTTATTAACTTATTAGTAATGTTTTTGTTGTAATTGGGGGTTTGTGAATTTTAGGATGACATGAAGAGTTTTGTGAATGAAGGGTTGAGGGTTTTGCTTCATGGAAATAGTATAGTTGTGGAAGATTATTTGGACGAAAGGTGGGAAAAGGTTACTGGAGAAGTTGTTGATGAAGTTATCTTCTTAAGTAAACACACTGCTGCTTCTAATAAACCTGCCCTCACTGTTCATCCTATTGGTAATTTTGAGCTAACCTTTTCCTCTAATTGTTTGTGCCTCGCCAAAGCATTATGATGACAGTGTGTGTGTTTTTGCAGGAGTTCCTCATTTGCGTGAAGGTGATGTTCCACCTCAAGGTGGGAAACCGGGATGGGCAGCACTGCCAAATCCTAGGATTGGACCTTGGATTCGACTTTTGAAAAATATTGCTCAAGCTCATAATCTTGTCCCTGAGTTTGAGGTTCTTTTCTTATACTTTAAATTTTAATCGCAATCTAACGTGGTTTTCTTTGTGTGATTAATTTTTCTGTTTTTGACTAATTAGCCTTTTGTTTTTCTAGTTATGTCAAGTACTTATGCTTTTCTGTTTTCAATATTGGAGTAAGATGGCTTAATGTTATATTATGTATTGAATATATGTTTTGAATTCTGAAAGGCACTTCTGGAATCATTTTCATTTTAGATTACTTTGGAGGCTACTCATCACGGACCTTTGACAAATAAGCCAACCATGTTTCTGGAGATTGGTGAGTGCTCTTTCTTTCCTCCTAGATTGATAGATTGCATACTCTATTCATTCTTTAGTTACACAAGAAGTGCTCTTTCTGTTATGGTATAGGTAGTACTGAAGACTATTGGAAGAGGCAGGATGCTGCTCAAGTTATGGCTCAGGTTGAGTTTACTTTTATACTTTTCCATAACCTTTGCATCAGTATGTAGAGCTTCTCTGTATGGATACATTATGTTTCGAGAAGCTAAATGCTTTGCGCGGGAATAATCTGGTTAGTAATATTTTAGTTTGTTTGCTGAAATGATGTTGTTTTTGGATTCTTACAGTTAGTTTGGGAAGGACTTGGACTTGGAGGAGGGACTGATGTTGGGAACTGGAGCAGGTAGAATGATTTTGTTGGGAAAATTATTTTAGTTTGTCATTTGCTATAGAAATAACTTATATGATAAGTACCTATCCTATAATTGCCTAATTAAGTTGTTTATCCAATTGTAGTCAATATTTAGATTTGTTTCATTTATGTGTTAGAACTTCCTTCAACAATTGGTGAAAAATTTCTAATATGAATCTAATTCTGACACTCTTACAGGGCGAATGATAAGAAGAAAGTGCTTCTTGGGATAGGCGGTGGACATTATGTGCCTAGGCATATGGATGTAATATTGTAAGTAATCATTTTCAATGAACTTAGGATTGGATTTTCTGATTATATCGATGTGAGGTTAGAAACTATTCTCAAGTCTAAACCTCTTTATCTTTTGACTTATTTTGGAAACCCCTTTTATTTTACTCGGATATTTACATAAAACTTTGCAATCTTTGAAATGACTTTTTTAACCTTGTTGCCTTGAATAAAAGAAATAGATAAACACTCAAACGAACTATAAAAATGATACTTGCTTTGCTTTTGCTATATAGGAAAGATGACGTTTGGGCTGGTCACCTACTTTCTGGCTACTCAGTGCCAATGGAAGATCCAAAAGGAGAAACAAATGTGGAGATTGGAGGAACTTGGAAACAATCTATAAAAGCTGCATATGAGGCCACTAAATCTGCTTTTCCTGGTGGTGAAATTCTTGCACATCTTGACCAAAAGTAAGCTTAACGAGACATTATCCTTCTGAAAACAATTGTTTGCATGCATGCAAATAATTAACTGAAAGCTATATGATAATTGAGGGCTCAAAAGTTCATAAAAAATTATCTGCAACTACATCGCATGAGTGATTTTTGTTAATAGACCATAATGCTTTTACTTTTCACTCAAGCTATTATTTACTCTGAAATTTATTGCAGGAGCTTCAAGGGGTGGCAGAAGAATGCCATAACAGGATTCCTTGCAGAGCAGAATATTAAAATTGGAAAGCCAAATAACTTCTATTGAGTATCGATTTTAGAGGATGATATTGTGAATACTGAATACGTAGACTGCAGACAGAGGCAGACTGAATTTTTTTGTAGACCAGAATAGCACTAAAAGTGACTTTGTTATGCAGTAATTTGAAGATGATATTTTTGAGATTTTTAAGAAAAACCACAAGTTATTTTGGTTTGTTTACAATTAGAAAAAGTGATTTTGTATTTCTCTTTACTATAAATAATTTTGAAGCTCGGTAGAATTTGGAGAATTGTAGTCTAGATCATTGTTGAAAAATGTATGACAGATTAATCTGAATTTATTTGGCTTGGCAATATATTGTGTTAAAGATATGTAGAATAAAATATAGTTAGTTTCATGGCTGTAAATCTGCTGCTGAGTTCGTTATACTAAAAAAAAGAACTCAATAGTTTGGTAAATGATGAGACTGTAACTGTTATATTTTCATATTAATGGTTGTTTGTGCATTTGGGATGTAGAACCATAGTTTTTCTGAAATGCATGGGTTTTAAATATGTTGTGTGTGTTTCACCTGTTGATATTTTAACTGGAAATATGAAAAATCTGCGACTTTACTCATAAACTCGTGCCAATTGCCAAATATTCTATTTGCTTTCTACAGGATTTAAGACAAAATCGTTATTATAACCTTTCATTTTACATTGTTTGCCTATGCAGACCAAATATCTGAGGCAGTTCTTAGTGGTGTTTCTCTTGAAGATGATAAAAGAGAACAGTTTAACAAAATCGAACAGGTGCGCTATTTTAACAATTAAAACAGATGTAAATTGTGATTATTAATATAGTCCATGCTAATTAATTCACAGTTTATCACCATTTACTGTGATTATGTACTAGGCTTTGGCTAACTGCGCATATCCTGTTTTTAGACTATTATGGAAATTGAGATCACGAGTTTGTAATTCTACATATTTTGTAATTTGTGTAGCAAATAAGTAGGACAAGCAACATGAACTGGTTAATTAACAAACCAAATCTAGTTATAATATTTGGTTTAAATTATCAACTGTTTTAAATGCATAAGTCATCTTTGCCTAAGTCATGAGTGGATAAGACTAATTTGGATGTAGCAGACAAAGTTATACTTGTAAACTTTCATGATTCACTTGTCTCTCTGCCTGTTGTTAAACTATTCTTTCATGTTTCATGTGTAGACTGAGATTGAGTTGAAGTTTCTAAGTTGTTTCCTTATTAATCATTAAAAAACCAATCAAGTTCACAAACTATTGTTTTTCGCCGTCTCCTTTTTCTCAGGTTGAGACTGTCTTCCATAAATTCGGCCACGCACTTCAACATATGCTTACTAAAGAGGATGAGGGTCTAGTTTCTGGTCTTAGGGGAATAGAATTGAATGCTATGGAATTACCTTCTCAGTTTATGGAACATAACCTTTAGAGGATAGGGTATTGAACTAAAATCACTAAGTGATCTTCTATTAGTTTAAGTGATCTTCTATTAGTTTGCAAGTAGTTCTCAATTTCAAAAAGTGTTAACTATGTTATCTTATCTTGTGTTCGGATCTTATCTACAAAATGATAGATAATATGTCACTATAAGTTGTATAAATCAATTCTAAAAGGAGAATGAAAGGTGTTTTAGACTTTAATACCTTTGTTTTTAGCAAGAATTCTTTGATGATGAAGAATGATATCCTTACTATTATGTCACTTGCTACTTTAAATATACATGTACACTTGCATGTGACATCACACGTTTTCAAGCAACACGTTTTTGGCTTCGTTGTCGTGGAGTGTGTCAAAGATAACACTTTGATTTTGTAGTGAACATTATTTCTTATTAAACGAGCATTTGAGCTTCTGATGTTTCCTGATTTTTGGAAATATTTATAGCACTCATGTTGTCACGGTATAATGTCAAACATCTTATTTGACATTGTACTCGGTCAACATTTGTTTCATCCATAATAGTCGAGTGTAACTACTACCTGCAGCAATATACTAAGTTTCAACAGTGAATAATGATACACAATTTTTCTTCTTGCTAAACCATAAAATAAGATTGTTCCCTAGAAAGAAGCATCCACCTGAGGTGCTTTTTCAATCTTCAGCATTTTCAACCCAATTAACATCACAATGACCAACAAGAATGATGAATGATGTTGGTGTCGTGAGAATATAAAATACCATAGTCATTTGTCCCATTTATATATTTAATGATTCTTGTAACCTAAATGAGATGACTAACTTTTGATTTGGCTTGGTAACAAACAAATACTGCTACGAAGGAGATGATGTTAGAGCGACTGACTATAAGGTAAAGAAGACTACCATTTATATTATAAATATACTATTTTTTAAAATGATATTTTATTTGTGTGATTATAATTTTTAGACCTTTATTGGAGTTGGGAGGGTTTTTAATAGGTTGAGTTTGAATCGATTTTGAGATAAAATTATGTAAAAAGAAAAAAAAATTGGTCTAATTTTAGGTGACAATAACTTTAAAAAAATCGATATGAACCATTTTAATTTAATGTAATTTATTATTATTATTATTATTATTTATTATTATTATTTATTATTATTTATTATTATTATTATTATTATTATTATTATTATTATTATTTATTATAATTGTTAGTTTTGGTTTGAATGAGGCCTAATGGAGATGGGGGACCTAGTTGGGTTGGGCCGAGTTGGAAAAAGGAACTAGTGGATATAGGGGTGTGCCGAAAAATCGATTATTCATAATCAATTTGATAATCAAATTATTCCATTTTATAAAATGCAACCCAAATACTAAAATTTTGATTTGGTGGTCCGCAAAAATGGTAAATCCTACCCATAAAATAACATAATTTAGTTATTGGATATTTAGATTTCTTTTTCATTAATTTGCGAATTTCTTAATGAACCATATATCTTACTATTATACCACGTGAAAAATACTTAAATGTTCCACAAATTTTGGAGATTAATCTTTGGATGCACCAAAGTCTCAGTTAACGTTAAAATATTCCGGAGATGCATCTTCAAATTTATTTCAGAGATTCATCTCTGGAATGTTTTGGAGCTTAAATCGCGGCAGACCTTTCACAGTCCTCATTTCTGATATATCTCAAAACCTCTTCAAACTCTCTCAAATTTGTTTTCATCACAAAGTCTAAAACCAAACAACCAAGCTCAAACGATCTTCAATTAACATCAAAAACATCATCCAACACTGAAGCAAAGTGAAAAATTGTAAGTTTTTTGATGTTTTGAGTTTTTTTTTTGAGTTTTTGTGTAAATGAGTAGAAATTGGTGATTAAGCTTAGAAATTGCATGAATGATAATTTAGACATAATGTAAAATATGTTTGTTTGCTGAAAATGATGATCAAAGTATTAATTTTTGTGTTAGCATTTGTGCATTGACACCATTAACGCACCTGTTGTGTTGCAGAAAATTCAGGAGATGTATCTCTAAAATTTTTCAACGTTTAAGTTTTCCAGTAACCGGAGTTGCATCTCCAGAATTTTCTCAATCGTTATTTTTTATTTTATTGCTTGGACTAATTGTCTTATTTACTTTATCTTTCAAGCATTATGGTTGATAGACAAGATAGACTGAAGCACGAGAGGGTTGCACAACATGCATCAGTGCGGCAAGAGAATAGTCAGATTTTAGAGGCTCTTGTTCCCTCTGGCCATGCAGAGGCATATAATTTTAAGGCTTGTGCTTCTCCTCATGCTTCCCCATCTTCTTCTTCCCGTAGGAGACGAGTTTCACGTACGAGCGCATCACTCCCTCCATCCTCACACATGCGCCATTATTCACCTATTCAGGAGCCAGAGGTACCCGAGTCACCGATGGTACCAGAAACACCTTCTACTGCTGATATTGTTGACGCTTCAGAACAAGGGCCACCTATAGTGGTAAATTCATGATCACTGAGCTATTGGTTAACTCAACGTCAATAAAACCAGAGTCGCCACCGCGTTTTTATTATTTCTAAAGGAAAAGGGAGAAAGTACGAACAAAACCCAAAAATAAGAAGTTTTCAAATCAAAACTAATAAAATTTCATATATTCCAGGTAAGGGGGTTGATTACACAGAGGGAAGGTATTAACACCTAAAATGTCTTAGGTACTCCTAGGGAGCCCTTATTCTATGCACTTGTTTTGGTTGAAAAAATGTTTGTTTTAAAAATAGAATGAGGGGATGAGAAAAGAATTAATTATTTACATTTTTGTGTTTGATAAGACTTTTGGTCTTATGCCTACGTACCAACATAAATGAGGGATAAAAACCTCGTAGTTCGGGGTAAAAAATTCAAAGATGGGTGAATTGATTTTAACAAAAGCTTATAGATCTTTTGTTATCAATGGGAGAATACTCAATCAAACATCCACCAATAATGAGGGCTTTACAACATTTAAGAGGGAGAGTTCCAACTTGGATTAAATAAACAAGTATGCCTCTAACCCCTAGTAAATGGAAAGTCTTACACTCAACATATCATGGAATGGGAGGATTACATCTCAACAAAGGATAACTCAAATCTAAATGCTTTCTTTCTGAAAAGTTTAAAAGGAAAAAGACACCAAGTGGCCAAAATGATTAGATGAGGTTATTAGTTCTTTTTGGTCTTTTAGAAAATAAAGTCAATATGATTAAGTCTTTTTACAAGTTTGATTAAGAAAATAATTTGAAAATCAATGGCATAAGGCCAAGGTTTTTACTCATTAAAACAAACCTAAGTTGAAAAACAAGCAAAAAAGTTTTGAAAATGAGAAGCAGATTTTGAAATTAAAGAAGAAGGTTGAGATGGAGAGGTTAATCTAGACAAGATTAAAAGTTTTGAGTTGAAAAGATCTAACCCATGGGAAGCATCCACAAGACAATGGTGTCAGATAGAAACCCATTTCCTTTGGATTGTCAAGCAAGCAACAAATTTATAAACATCCAAGCAATTAATAAGAAAACTAATGGTATCAAATAAATATAACCAAACATCCAAGCTAGCACTCCAAAGCAAGAAATATTCAATGTCCTTTATGTGTATCAGATGAAAAATCCCTTGAAACATACTCAAAGAGAAAACATCAAATAATAACAATAAGATCACAATCACAATTTAGACAAAGAGAAAGAGTGTATCAGATAAACCCAAGGGAGTCTCTCAAGCTTGTATCAGATGAATAGCATTGGCTAAGTTTTGGTTTCAAATTAATGGCATTGGCCAAGTTTTTCTTCCATAGCTCAGGAATGTTGCCTACTCTAAGTCCATAGGTTCAAATCAAGTCACAGACAAAGATCCAACAATCCACCAATGTATTTTTTAGTGTTTTTGTTTTTATTAAGTGTTTTAAGGTCTTAAGACTGTAGGTGTTTAATTGGCTGCATTATATGGTAAAACACTAGATGGGTACTAATGTCTTGACTGATGTCATGACATGTATGTGTGACTACATTGTAGTTACTGCAGGACTAGCTAACACAGGATTTATTGAATGTCAAACTGGATGCTGTGACATTCATACCTGTCAACAGATACTAAGGAATAGAACAGCAGGTGTTCTGTTAGAACTTAGTATTTATTTGCAGTCTGGTTATCAAGGAAGAACCAGACCTGGCATAAGGCCTACTGATTGAATGTCAAACTGGATGTTATGACATTCCTCATTGACAGCAGGTACTGAAGATTAGGCAGAGTGGTGTTCTGCTATACTTCAGCATGTAACTTAGTTTGTTCTTCAAAAGAATAACAGAACTAACTTAAGGCCAATTATGTAAATGTTAAGTTGGACACTTTGACATTTATTAATGTAAGCTGTTACTGTAGTATGGTCATTTTGATCATGTACAGGTCAGCAAAATTGTACAGTCTGTTTTCTGGAAAAACAGACTCAACATATGGACCTTGATGTCAAGCTGAATGTCGTGACATTCATTCCTGACAGCATATGCTATATTGTAGGTTGTTCAGTTTTCTGTTTCAGCTTTTTCTCAGGCTATTCTTTAGGGATTCAACAGCTGAGAGAAAATCCAGGAAATCAACAACCAAGCTACATTCAATGAACCTAACAAATAGCCTATTTGTTAGCAACCTAAATGTTGAATTTGAGGGAACTTGTGTGACCTAAAATTCAGGAGAATACAGGTGCAAAAGCCCAGGTGCTGCAATATAAAAAGGAAGGCATTCCTTCATTCAGTTTCGGGGATTTTGAGGCGTGAAGATTTTGTGTGTCCATCATACTTCACTGCTGTATTTTTGTGAGTCTAGAATTAGACGTATCTTGTAAGCCAAGCCATTATCAAGTAGATGATTGTTGTGGCATAGGGTGTTCATTGAGTTGTAAGTGTTGTGTCGCTCAAAGCTTTTAAGCGTGAGTGCTGTGTATCTTGATTTAAGCTGTGAAGCATAATCAAGAGTTGTCTTTGAAGTGCGACTTCAAAGTGTCTTTAATTTTGATTAAAGGTAGTTATCACTGAGGTGATTGAGGGGGAGTGAGTAGGAACTCTGATCTTAGTGTAAGATTGAAATTGCATTGGGTAGGGATTAAGTGAGAAGTTGTAAACGGGTGAGTTTAGCTTTGAATTGATACTACTAATAGTGGATTTCCTCCCTGGCTTGGTAGCCCCCAGATGTAGGTCATGTTGGACTGAACTGGGTTAACAATTACTTGAGTTATTTACTGCACTTACAATTAAGTTCTGCATAATTCCTGTCTGTGCAGAATTGGATGTCATAACAACCCGTGTGACATCCAAAGTCTGATAACTAGAATTTCAATTGGTATCAGAGTGTCGCATCCGCGAAAAAACAACCGGCGGGACTCAAATAAAAACACAACACAGAGCCGCCACTGCGCGTTATTTATCCCAAGATAGGGAAAGGAAACGCTCAGAGAAACCTGGAAAGAACATGGTCTCGCGACCAGAGAGAAAGGGTAAGGGAGTCGGTTACGCAAGGGGAAGGTATTAGCACCCCTCACGTCCGTCGTACTCGACGGGATCCACGTTCTAAAATAAAGAATAGGTTGCTAAAACATCACACACACACAAGGAACGCAGGTGGGGTTAAGAGAAGGGAGCTCGATAGGACATCGCATCCTATGCCTACATATCTCGTCTGGAACGAGAATCAGAGCCAATGTAGTTCGGCTTACGCACGCCAAACAACACACGCACCCACAGGCAAAACTGGAACCCGACAACCACTCGATGGAATTACGTCAGCTTCCGAACCAAAACACACACCAGAGGGCAAACGTGGAGCCCGACCGCCAATCACTGGACTTACGTCGGCATCCGAACCCAACACACAACAGATAACTGGTAAACACACACAAAAAGAAAAAAAAAAGTTTGCCCGGAGTGGTCTCGCACGACCACCTGCCTACATACCTCGTCTGGAACAAGGATCAGGGCGATGTAGTTCCCCCTCAAGGGAAAGAAAATCTAGCCAGAAACCAAGGGAAGACACACTACCAGGGAGCTGGACTCGAGCCTAGTGTTGTCATGCATCATTACCCTATGTTCAGGTTTCTACCTACTTGCACAATTGCAAGCTAATCCTATCCAGGAAGAAAGCAAGCATACAAGCATACAGGCATCAAAACAAGCATTTCAAGCAAACATGTCAAACAAATATTCACAAAGCACACACTATAACCAATCAAGTGAGGCTCAAACAATGGGTTTGACTGCCGAAGCAAGTCATCTGTACATGGGTATTATTCGCTCTTAACCTTGCCATTACGAGGCTAAGGTGAAGCAGATGAAAAGGTGAAGTGAGGATGAGACCTCACAGCTCTTATCCCTGACCAGGGAGAGCTTTTAGACAAAGGAGCGTGGGTCCAGAATGGAGGGACCCTTCTACACTCAAAGACTCTGACTCGATTGTGCAACAGCACGAGATCTTGGGTTTGTGTCCCAATGCATCAACACACAGCCGTGTGAGCAGAGGGACGACTCACAGAATAGTGGGGGATAGATTGCATATCCCTTGGCTTCCACCAATTGCCTTAATCAAGGACTTCACCTGCTTGGGCACAATATTAAACAATCACAAACATCGCCTCTTAAGGAGGACTTCAGACATTTTGCCCGACCAAGTAACAGGCCGGGTCTCCCAGACTACATGAAGAATAGAAGTCCTACCTCAAGTGGTTTAAAAACCAAGCAGCAGCAAGCAAGTTCTTAAAGAACTGTAAGCAACTAAATGTACCTGAAATCAATCAAGCATCATCAATACTCAGACAGACAACAATAAACAGCAAATGTTAATCAGTTAATCTGTACAAACAAGTAACACAGGTTAATGCACACAAGTGCAAGCTATAAGCTCAAGCTCAAGCTTCACAACCTACAAAACAAAGTCAAGATTAGTTCAAAACATCCAACAATCCCAATTTAATTGACTTGAATCATTCTCCTTAAGCATTGTGCATTTCATCCTGAAAAGTCAATCCAAATGTGAGAAACTGGACCACTAGGCCAAGCCTAGGGTCCAAAAGGGAGAAAAAAATTCTAAACAGCAAACAATTCTCAACCAAAACCAAATTAATGCAAATAGAAAGCAAATGCAATTGATCCCATACTCATATCATTTACCAATCTCATTTCATGCACAATATGGTACAAACTAGGTCAAATGCAACATCCAATGTCCAAACAGAATGAATTCCATCAAAAGCATACCAAAATAACTCCAAAAATCCTCAAATAATTCACACCTAAACAGGACATATTCAAGGTATAGCATGTCAATTTTCAGCTCAATTGGACAAAAGGAACTAGGTCAATGAAAATCAAGAAATCCAGACACAATTATTCAAGCCAATTCAAGGCATCAACACATGCATTCACTTCAAAAATTCATAAGTCAATGAAAACAATTAAGAAATGAATGGGACCAAAACAGGGATGTCCTACAATGTGTCTACAACCAGCATACCAAATTTCACATTCATCCAAAACCATATGAGAATTTCACACAAGATATACAAACATGTGTCATACAAGCTTGCACAATGAGCCAACAGAGAAGAAAAATATCAATCAAATTGAAAATGCCATAGAAAAATCCAGAAAAATTCACATAACATCTCAACATATCAATAATCATCCATGCAAAATTTCAATCCAATCCAACAATCATAGGCCATGCAAATAAATCCAGAAAGTTGACCTAGCTAGGTGTGACACAAATTGTCACACCTAGATTCAAAAAATCATAACTCAATCACCAGGTATCCAAAAATCACAAACTTTATATGTAAATCACCATCAACATGTCTAGAATGAGCACAAAAAATTTCAAGCATTTCTTTTAATGTATGAGTATTTCACAATGAAAATGGCAAAACATGCACAAAAATGACATAAGTCAAAGATCCATAGGACAAGTCAATATTTCACCATGCACAACTTCTAAAACTATGCCTATAAAATTCTAGGGGAAAAATAGGATCCAACAAAAAAACTCTCATAATTTTCTGATTAGCCAATATTTTTTTTGTGATTTTTCTAAGTTTTAAATGATTTATTAAATATTTATTAAGTGTTTTATTTAATTCAAATGGATTAATGGCATAATTGTAATTCCAGCGCTCAGAGACCAAAACGCTGCGTTTCCATTTTTTCGTTGGCACGTGATGATTGGCTAAAGCGTGGAGGGAAACAAAATTCAAAACGAGCCAAGCGTTTCAGCGGATCAAACAAGGGAAATTTCCAGAATTCACTTCATCTTCATTGCGTTTTTTCCAGAATTCCATGAACATCAAGAACAACAAAACTCAACTAAAATCATCATGCGAATATCCGTTGGAAAGGTCTGAGTGAGAGGATCACGAATATATGGATGATTTTAACTAATTCTTCCTAAATCTCCTGGATCGAGCATTTTAGGTTTTGTCCTCAAAACTAAAATTCACAATAACTCATCCTACGTTTCATCATAATCAAAACTAAGCACATCATGATAATCTATGTCAAACACACTACAAAACGCATACAACAATTAACAAAATCATGAGATTCGATTTGGCACCTTAATTCGAAGGCAGTGATGAATCTCGTGTTCTTGGAGCGCAATTCCTTGAAACAAATGGAGTATGAGCTTTAGCAAGGAGAATGCAACAGCTAGATCAATCTAACACGACTCCAATTGCAAGAAAAATCAAATCACCATTGTTAACCAACACTTGAACAGTCACGGATTTGGAGGTTTTAGGTGATGAATCGATGAAACAGTCCAAGAAGAAGATCCAAGGAAGAGGCAGCAAAAAGAATTTTCGGATTTGATGAAGAATTGGAAGAGATTGATTCACTTTTGCTTGATGAGTGTTCTTGAGTTTTTGGAGAATTTGGAGGGAAAAGTGGTTGCAATTTCTTGTGAATTGTGATTGTAATCAAAAGTTAGTTACAATTAGGATTATATACTTCCATTTAATCCAGCTCTTAATCATCAATTAGCCAAAACACATGTGATTAGCAAAAATGTGATTTTACTAAGCAAGGGCAAAAATGCCATTTCACAATAGGGCCCATGACAGCTGTATGACAGCTCACACATTCTCTAAATATCAGTTATAATGTGTTGCAACTTGTCCCATGGTCATTGGTTGTGTAATTTTGATTTTCACTATGCCATACCATGAAATGCATTTTTCAAGTGAAGTTCAAAAGTGACTTGGTCAAATAATGAACCTTGACATGTTATGACCATTCAAACAATTTCTATTTGGCAAATGTGAGGTGTTGCAAAAATCCCCATTCCAAAATTCTCATTATTTCTCAAGTTGGACCATTTTGCCCCTGGATTTTTAACTGTACACTTGAAAATTGACTTTTTGCATTGACCATTTTTGATGAATTCCAATTATGCACCATGAAAGTACATGTCAAATGGAGTTTGCACATAAAAATATCACTCAATTTGGACACTCCATGTGGAAGTTATGCCACTTTGATTATGGGTCATTTTTGAAATTGAATGGACCATAACTTGCCAACCATACATGGGATTTTCAAGTTCTTGGGCTTTTTGGAAAGGTGAGAACAAGATCTACAACTTTCATGTTGAACAAATTTTCATTTTAAGCTTCCTTGGACATGTAATTTTGAGGTAAAAAACTTTCCATTTTTGGAAACTTCCATTACAAGTCACTTTCTATTTTTGGCAATTTTTGTCCTGACTTGATTTTCTCCATTCTTAAGCTTTGAAATGTCAAATAACACTTGTTCCAACATGAATGAAGTGTATCCAACTCATTTCCACCTCCAAATCCATAAAATCAAGCACAGTTGACCACAGTTGACTTTTTCAACTGATAGATGAATTTGACAATGCATAGATCAAACTGAGCTCCAATCTCTGATGAAATGGCTCAAGGATGAAACCCTAGCCTCCACAAGCTCAATAAAACCATGGGATGATCCCCATATCCATCATAGACCCCATCTCCTGATCATGCCCTGATTGGCCCAATGCAACTGATTAGGGTTGACCAGTGGTCAAAACCCTAATCTCAAAGAATATGCTTCAACACTTGATGATGACAAACCATGATGATGATGATGTATCACTTCAATCAAGATGAAGACCAATATCTTTTTGAGAATCACAAAACCCTAATTTGGACCTCCACATCCTCAGATGATTGCTGACCAGTCCAATGAAACCCTAGCTTGCACATGACCTCCTATCTTCCGATCAAGACTTGTGAGGATGACTTGCACAATGTAAACACATGATATGCAATATGCAATGCCTAATAACCTAAAATGATATGCAAATATGTTAAGCTAGTCCCAAAAGAGGAGGGCAAATTTTGAGGTGTTACACAGAGCAGGCACCCTGCCTGTGAATTTCTGGGTGAGATCTAGGGAAGTTACTTTCTAGTACCATGGACAAGGATTTAGGACACTCAAACAGACCACCCATGTTGGATGGCTCTAATTATGATGACTGGAAGCCTCGTATGATAGCCTTCTTAAGGTCTCTAGACAGCAAAGTCTGGAGAGCTGTCAATAAAGGATGGGAACATCCAATGAGGACAGGTGAAGATGGAGTCAGTGTGCAGATTCCTGAAGAAGAGTGGGACAAGGAGCAAGAGGCATTAGCTCTTGGAAATTCCAAGGCCTTGAATGCATTGTTCAATGGAATCAGCAAGAACATCTTCAGGCTGGTACACCACTGTGAACTAGCTAAGGAAGTTTGGGATACCCTCAAGGTAACTCATGAAGGTACTTCCAAGGTGAAGATGTCCAAACTTCAGATGTTGACAACCAAGTTTGAAAATCTGAGGATGAAAGAGGAGGAGACTATTCATGACTTTCACATGAATATTCTTGAAATTGCAAACACCTCTGGTGGGCTAGGTGAGAAAATGGCTGAAGAGAAACTTGTAAGAAAGATTCTCAGGTCCTTGCCTAAGAGATTTGCTATGAAGGTCACAGCCATAGAGGAGGCGCAGGACATCTGCAACATGAAGGTGGAAGAGCTCATTGGTTCTCTCCAAACCTTTGAAATGGGCTTAGGTGAGTATGCTGAGAAGAAGAACAAAAGCATAGCTTTTGTATCTAATGCTGAAGAGGAGTCAGAAGCAGGATATACTGGAGGTGAAGAAAGTATATCAGAAGCCTTAGCTATGCTTGGGAGACAGTTCAACAAGCTCATAAAGAAAGTTGATCAACAGGGTAGACCCAATGTCAAGAACGTTCCGTCTGACATAAATAGAAGATCAACTTATGAAGAAAAGGCCAACCAAGGCAAGGGAATCCAGTGCCATGGATGTGAAGGATATGGTCATACTAAGGCTGACTGCCCTACCCTTCTCATGAGGCAAAGGAAAGGACTATCTGTCACCTGGTCAGAAGAAGACACTGAGAGTGAATCTGAAGGAGAATCGGCCAAACGTGTCACTGCTATGACTAGTGTTTGTGCCTTAGAGGATAACTCAAGTGGAGATGAGCTCACCTTGGATGAGCTTGTTGTCTCATATAAGGAATTATGTGTTAAAAGTGCAGAAGTTTGCATCCAAGGAGAAAAGCATAAGAAACTCATCAAAGAGCTAGAAGCTGAAAAACTAGAGCAGCTGAAAGTCATAGAGGGTCTGAAGGGGGAGATTTCTTTGCTGATCTCTAAGCTAGACCAAATGACCAAATCCATCAAAATGTTGAATAAGGGATCTGACACCTTGGAAGAAATCCTGAAGACAGGACAGAAGTCTGGAACCACATCTGGTTTAGGCTTTGGGAAAAGATCCTCAGCTGAACGCAAACGCCCAAAGGCTAAAGTTCAGAAATCCAAAGGGAAGTCACATCCAAAGTCACAACATCGAAGAACCAGAATGAACAATCATCAGAAGAAGAAATTCAAGAGATGGAAATGTCATTACTGTGGTAGATTCGGTCACATAAAACCATTCTGCTATAGGCTGCATGGTTACCCAAACCAGAACCCTCAAGGTAGGCCTAAGAAAAAGGTGTCTACACATAATGTCCCCAATAAGAAACAAACATGGGCGGCTAAGCAGACACCTCAGGTCAATCCCAAGCAGCTGGCATCTAAGATTCACTTCTCGCATGAGAATCAAAAGTGTGTTGTTGCTAACCTTGCTCACACTTCTTCAAGGGGACATATCAGACAAGATTGGTACCTTGATAGTGGCTGCTCAAGGCATATGACTGGGATGAACAACCTAGTGGTGAATCTACATCCTTCTAACACCAAGTTTGTGACATTAGGTGATGGAACTAAAAGAGAAGTCATGGGTGTTGGGAAGCTGGACTGTCGAGAAACTCCAAAATTGAGTGATGTATTGTTAGTAAAAGGACTAACTGTGAACCTCATAAGCATAAGCCAGCTGTGTGACCAAGGATACAAGGTGGAATTTACCAAGGGAGGATGTGTGGTGTTGAATGGGTGCAATCAAGAAGTGATGAGAGGAGATAAATCCAAAGATAATTGCTATCTATGGAAATCTAAAGACTCTCTCAACCTTCCCAAGTGTCCGTTGGCCAAGGGAGATCAGGAAGGGAGGCTGGGACATGGAAGACTTGATCCCCTTCAGGTAAAAGGAGTGAAGAAGAGCATTTCCAAGGGAGCTATGAGAAGAGGCTCATATCTGCCTTTAGAAAAAAGGACAGACAGTGGAAAGTGTCTGATCAAAAGTAATGAGCCCTGGGTTCCCATTGGTCACCATACAGCTGGTATGACAGCAAGGGATAGACAGAGGTGTGCATTATTGACGTCTGCTGAAACTCAGTACCTAGCTTGTGGTAGCAAGTGGCCATCTCTAGTATGGAGGAATCTGATGCAGACAGAGTACAATGTCACCCGGAATGTCATGACATTGTGTGAAACTAGTAAGGGCAAAAAGGGAATGCGTGCGTCTGAACAGTTATAGCAGCTAATGAAGTTAGTTAGCTACTGTTTAATAAGTAAAATTATTAAACAACAAATAGTGAGCGCTGAGTGGTCAAATAGACCTCACTCCTGCATAAAGCGTTTCACATTCAGTCGTTTCAAACTCCACTCGTGCAAACCCTCGTCCAAAGAAACGGTTCATCTTCCCTCTAAGATTTTCAGCATGGCTCGTCAATCCGATACCTCCTCCTATACCACCATGTCTGATTCTCTCAGCACCGAGTCCTACCACCATACCCAGGAGGATCCGGTTGTTGACGCAACAACTTCATCCCATGCAAGAAGACCTAAGGAAACGGTCACCGGGTTTTCATCAGAAATCGCTCTTGATGAACACACAAGGGAAGGGTCAAGGTATGTTCATAACTCCATTGCAACGATCGTCACTCAGATACTATCTGGTAATCGAAATGTTCCTGGAGTTTCTGTTCCCTTGAACACGATCATTCCTGATATTGCTGCATGTCAAGATAAAGCTGTAGTGTTGAGGAAAAATGTCACTGACAATGTTGAGCAACCAGATGCTCATGAGGGGTCAAAGATTGACAAACCCTCAGGCAAAGTGAGAGGTGAGAAGGCCAATGTTACTCAAGGTGTTGAGGACAACCCTAGAGCTGAAACGATTAACGTGGAAGAACTCTCGGACAATGAACTTCTGGCTTCAGTTGTCCCTAGCATAGCCAAGAGGGTCAGGACTAGGAGAGGGAAAAAGCCAGTGATGCAAAGGTCTCCAGCCAAGGAAGTTGATGAGACAACTCCTCATAGACAACCAGGGACAGAGAGTGCTCGCAAAAGGAAAGGCTATGGACCTGCCAAATCTTGGAGCAAAGAGGTGCCCAAGAAGTTGAAGACCAAGGCAGTGGTGGTAGAGTCAGAATCTGATGTCCCATGTGATGTCACAACTTCCATGTCCAGGAAGAAGCCCTCTTCAAGCAAGTTGGCTGCTAGTGTCCCAGATGTCCCGATTGACAATGTGTCCTTCCACTTTCCCTCCAGTGTTAACAGATGGAAGTATGTCTACCACAAGAGGCTGGCCCTGGAGAGAGAACTGGCACAGAATACACTGGACTGTAAGGAGATTGTGGATCTCATCAAAGAGGCAGGATTGATGAGAACTGTGTCTCAACTCCCTAAGTGCTATGAGACCTTAGTGAAGGAGTTCATTGTAAATCTGTCAGAGGAGTGTGCTGATGGTAAATCCACAGAGTTTAGAAAGGTCTATGTGCGTGGGAAGTGTGTGACCTTTTCCCCTTCTGTGATAAATCAGTATCTGGGAAGAGCGGATGAAGAGCAACCAGAGCTTGAAGTGACTGACAATACAGTCTGTCAAGTCATCACAACCAAGCAAGTCCGAAAATGGCCTCTCAAAGGGAAGCTGGTGGCCAGCCAACTAAGTGTAAAGTATGCAATGCTACACAAAGTGGGAGCAGCAAACTGGGTACCCACTAATCACAAGTCAACTGTGTCTGTGGCGTTAGGGAAGTTCATCTATGCAGTGGGAACCAAGACAAATGTGGACTATGGTTCTTACATATTTGATCAGACAATGAAACATGCAGGGAGCTTTAGTGTGAAGGGACCCATTGCCTTTCCATCTATCATATGTGGAATTGTGCTGAACCAATTTCCACACATCCTGACAGAACATGACTTCGTGAAAAGAAGAGAGAGTCCATTGGCTTTCAGCTACAAACTGTTCCTGGGCAAGCATGTCCCTGACATTGTCTTGACATCGGGAGAAACATCCAAAGCTGGCAACCAACCAGACAAGGCTGATGTTATTGCAGTTCTCAAAGAGACCTGCAAAGAGCTGGAGGCTAGAAAGCATGCACTGGAAAAGCTCATCTTGCAACTAGAGACTGCTGCTGAAGACACAGATGGACCTGACAGGCAAAGTTCTGAGGAGGAGGAGGAGGCCAGCTGTGAAGAGGAGGCTGATGATGAGGCTGAGGATTAAATACTTCTTTTGTGTTTTCTGTCATTTGTGTAATTCTTATTACTAATTGTGGATCTGTAACTTAAAGTGTTGCTTTGGCAACATTTTTGACAAAAAGGGGGAGTGACAAGTTGATACCCCAAGACAACAGAAGTTTACGTTGTTAAACTTAGGTAAAACAGGTTCTCATTCATGACAGATTGAAGTTTTCCTCTACTGCAGCTGATGTGTGATGAAGTGTGTATTTACCTTCTGTGTGTATGCTGTTGTGTGCCTCTGTATGCATGATGTTATATGTGTGAAGTTTTTATTTAACTTCCCTCCCCTGCAGCAGCTGTGTGTTGAAGTTTATATTTAACTTCTGTTTTTGTGCTGCTTTGTGAAGTTTTTATTTAACTTCCATGTGTGTGAGTGTGCTGCCACTCTGAGTGTATTAGCTAGTATTATTCCGCTGCTATGAACTCTGTTATGGGGATCAAAGTGTTTTAGCCAAAAATTTGCCAAAGGGGGAGTTTGTAGGTGTTTAATTGGCTGCATTATATGGTAAAACACTAGATGGGTACTAATGTCTTGACTGATGTCATGACATGTATCTGTGACTACATTGTAGTTACTGCAGGACTAGCTAACACAGGATTTATTGAATGTCAAACTGGATGCTGTGACATTCATACCTGTCAACAGATACTAAGGAATAGAACAGCAGGTGTTCTGTTAGAACTTAGTATTTATTTGCAGTCTGGTTATCAAGGAAGAACCAGACCTGGCATAAGGCCTACTGATTGAATGTCAAACTGGATGTTATGACATTCCTCATTGACAGCAGGTACTGAAGATTAGGCAGAGTGGTGTTCTGCTATACTTCAGCATGTAACTTAGTTTGTTCTTCAAAAGAATAACAGAACTAACTTAAGGCCAATTATGTAAATGTTAAGTTGGACACTTTGACATTTATTAATGTAAGCTGTTACTGTAGTATGGTCATTTTGATCATGTACAGGTCAGCAAAATTGTACAGTCTGTTTTCTGGAAAAACAGACTCAGCATATGGACCTTGATGTCAAGCTGAATGTCGTGACATTCATTCCTGACAGCATATGCTATATTGTAGGTTGTTCAGTTTTCTGTTTCAGCTTTTTCTCAGGCTATTCTTTAGGGATTCAACAGCTGAGAGAAAATCCAGGAAATCAACAACCAAGCTACATTCAATGAACCTAACAAATAGCCTATTTGTTAGCAACCTAAATGTTGAATTTGAGGGAACTTGTGTGACCTAAAATTCAGGAGAATACAGGTGCAAAAGCCCAGGTGCTGCAATATAAAAAGGAAGGCATTCCTTCATTCAGTTTCGGGGATTTTGAGGCGTGAAGATTTTGTGTGTCCATCATACTTCACTGCTGTATTTTTGTGAGTCTAGAATTAGACGTATCTTGTAAGCCAAGCCATTATCAAGTAGATGATTGCTGTGGCATAGGGTGTTCATTGAGTTGTAAGTGTTGTGTCGCTCAAAGCTTTTAAGCGTGAGTGCTGTGTATCTTGATTTAAGCTGTGAAGCATAATCAAGAGTTGTCTTTGAAGTGCGACTTCAAAGTGTCTTTAATTTTGATTAAAGGTAGTTATCACTGAGGTGATTAAGGGGGAGTGAGTAGGAACTCTGATCTTAGTGTAAGATTGAAATTGCATTGGGTAGGGATTAAGTGAGAAGTTGTAAACGAGTGAGTTTAGCTTTGAATTGATACTACTAATAGTGGATTTCCTCCCTGGCTTGGTAGCCCCCAGATGTAGGTCATGTTGGACTGAACTGAGTTAACAATTACTTGAGTTATTTACTGCACTTACAATTAAGTTCTGCATAATTCCTGTCTGTGCAGAATTGGATGTCATAACAACCCGTGTGACATCCAAAGTCTGATAACTAGAATTTCAAAGACCACAAATAAAATAAGATCACAAGCACAAATATATCACAAGCACATAATATAATGACTAGAGTGAGCAAAAATGAAAATGACTGAAGTATAAACATAGGCCCAAGTGGGCAAAGAGCAAATGACTGAAGTATAAACATAGGCCCAAGTGGGCAAAGAGCAAATGACTGAAGCATAAGCAATTCGCATGAATGTAAATGACAATAAATGATAAAGTGTAAGAATTTAAATTGCATTAAAGTAAATGACAAGAAAATTAAATGTTAGTTGTAAAGTTAGTATGTTAATTGGTGCTTTAAGGCAAATTTAGCGTAACAATCATAATTGGACTTATGTAGAAGTCATAACTATCTAAGGTCGGTCAATAATAATATTGGTGTTAATGCATGCTAGAGACAAGATATCCAAGACCAAGCTCCTAAAGCATACCACACACACAAAAAAACAAGAGGGGATGAACCTATCTCAATTAAACTTATGTTGATTCATATGACACAAGATCATTGATGAATCAACTAGCTAATGATCCATGAGAATTCATTGGCCAATAGATGATTGGGGAAGAAATAAGATGAAGAGGGAGAGATGAAATGAAATAGATCCCAAATTGGTCAAGGGATGAACCTCACTTGATCAATAACATTCATTCATCTTGAGGGATGAAGTTTTAAACTTCATCAACCTCTTAAATCCAATGGTATTGACCAAGTCAATGTCCAATTCAACCAAGACCAAAGCCAAACAGAAGCAAGGTCAACACAAAATAAATACAAAATCTCAAAAGAGCATTAAATCAATTAAACTATTTTTAAAACATTTTAAAAAATGAAGAAAAAATAAGTTTTCAAACATCAGAAACCTAAAACTCCTTAAAAACACAAAAGAAATGGCCAAGAGATTTATCATTGGTCAAGCAAGGTCAAAGGATCATTGACTAATTTTTTGGAATTTTTCAAAACTCATAAGTAATTAAAAGATAATTAAAACAAGTTAAAAATCACAAAATTTACCAAAAATATCAAACTTAAAAAATTAATTTTAAATCATAAATGGGAAGAACAAAATATTTATAAATTTTTGGTGTTGGTCCCATGATTTTTGGATCAAAAACGAAATTATGGTGATTTTTAGAAGAAAAATCTATTTAATAATCAATTTGGAAAAATAAAATAAAACAAAAAAAAACGGAGCCATCAAATCTCCCTCATTAATTGAGGTGGAAAATCTGATGGTCAGAAACACGCGTTCCATGGTGCTCCTCGGTCAATGCACTCACACGCGTGGTAATCAAAACCAAAGGGCATGATTAAAATGTGGAAGAGAGATCCAAGGGTGAGGGCTTCGCCACGCCACCACCAGATCCCTAGCTCTGGTCATCTTCTTCGATGAAGGTCACCTGACTGTCAGGATCAAAATTATCCAGATATGGATGGTTCATACATCATTTTAAAGGAAAAATTGCAAGGATCACGAATATCACCTCCATTTGTTCCATCTCTTACTCTATAGTTAGAAAAGTGAAGATGAAAATCGAGGTGTCCAACCTAAGTTGATTCAAATCAAGTCCAAAACAACTCAGTAATGTTGCCTACATTGGTAGGACTTCAACCATCACAAAATTTGAGTTCAGATCTAGAGTATTAAGGGAGATTCGAAGAGATGAAATTCTGAGAAAATCACCTTTTGTGAGCAGCTTTTGAGCTTGAATCTTGATGCAATTACTAGTGATTTCTCTTCCTCTTGCTTACAGAAGTTCAATGGAATGGAAAAGGGAAGGAACCTTTGGAGTTTTTGTTCATAAACTTAAGTTGAACAAAAACTCGATTTCAAAGAAATCTTCAAAGTTTTCTATGGAGTGAGGCTATGGCAATGTCTGGCAAAGCTTGGGAAGGGTTCTCCTTAATTCTCAGCAAATGGCAATTGATTTATAGGCCAAGCCAATGATATTTACACCTTTCCAATTTTGGATAAAATGAACAATTCATGGTGCATGAGTGCATGTTCAGGACCAATTCATGATTGAAATCTATTCTAATTTGTGCCAAAATATTGTTGAAGTCATCACACAAAGCCATGCAAAGTTCTACCATGTTTGGAGTTCAAAACTTTCCAAAATAAGCCATGGAAATACCTTATGCACAAGTCCCTCATTTCTCATTCAAATGATGTGATCTTGGACTATTTGGAAATCTCTCATCATAAGGAACAACTTTAATGTTGTGACTTTTTCAATTTGAAGCTTGGAAAATGGAGAAAGTTGGCCTTGAAGATGGAGGTAACAAACATACAAAGAAATTTTTCGAAGTTAAAATCCAAATGACCTCTCTTTCTACCTTGAATAACTTTTGATATGAGCTTCAAATGAACTTGGATCATTCTGAAACATTGTATATGTTTCAATTATATTCAATTTGACAATAAATTTGGCACCATTTGGAGTTTGGATGATGTAGTTATGGGTTTTAGAAGTTGAGGAAATTTGTTTGTTCAATGATGAGGACCAAAATGGACCTATAATGTTTCCTCATTATACATGACTTTGCAAGTAGAATTTGATCTTTATCAAAGAATAAAAGTTTAATAAGACATATTGAAATTAATCATGAAACTTTAATCATGTTCATATCATAAAATGAGGAAGTTATGGTTCTTGGAAGTTGACCTTCTATCTAGGGCACAAATAAAATGACCTAGAATCTTTCACCATAAAAAATGACTTTCCAAGAAAACTTAGATCTTGAGGCAAACATAAAAGTTGTTTGTAATGTCATAAAGAGTAACTCTTATCTTGGAATCATTTTAATATGATAATAATTGTAGGAGATAGGGTCTAGGAAACCCTAGATTTGACCAGTTGATTTTTCTGGTCAACTTCCTTGAATCAACTTGCACACTTGAAGTTCCTTTTCTATTAGGGGATCATGAAGGATCATATATTCTTATGATGATGTAAAATGAAGTATACATTGATATCTTTGACTAATTGTTGAAGAAATTTGCTGAGGAAGGCACACAAGATACCCAAATGAATTAGGGTTTCCTTGACAAACAAGCTTGAAACTCTTGATGAATTCTTAATCAAAATGACAAATAAAGAACATGGGGTGACATATATGATGTCTATAACTAATTTGGACCTTTTCCTACTTGATATCTTGCATTTAGGGTCTCAAACCCTAGTTGTGGGATTGGTGGGGCACAAATGGATACACACACTACCTACAAAAGAACCAAAGCTATACTAGATATATTTTTGTATTTTGGTTAGTAAACAAAGAAAATAAAGTATGATAAAATCATACTTTCTTGGTGATCTCTCCCAATTAAAATCCAATGAATGATAAGTGAGGAGAATACCAAGGCGTGATCTCAATGCCAATGCACAACTATGAGATGGCATGAGGGATCTTAGGGGTCAAAATTGAGGTCTTACACCACCTCTTACTTCTAATGTTGTTGAGCCAGTGCCAACTCTGGATGGTGAGGCTGCTGAGAATGCTAAGTCAGAGGCATTTGGAGGAGGCCTTGTAGAGTTGTCACTACTGCCCCTGTACTCAGACCGTACATCCAGACACATCTGAAATGAAGAGGTAACATTAGTTGGATTCATTCTTTTTTATTTATGTTTATTTTAATTAACAAGTTTCCGACATTGTTTTTTTCTTTCTGCAGGACCGTGACCCACTGAAGTATATTAACCACAAGCGGAAGATTATTGGCTTTCCTCAATCGAACGAGGATTGGTTTCAGACATCTTTGTCCCTATCTGGGATGAAGGACTTGTGCATGACCATTTATGTTACGATCAATCACGGGATGCTTAATGCATTCGTGGAGAGATGACACTCAAAGACCTCGTCATTTCATCTCCCACATGGTGATATGTCTATCACACTCGACGGAGTGTCGTGTTTGCTACATCTTCTGATTAGAGGCAGACTTCTAGATCATGAGAGGCTTACCAAAGACGAGGCACTTGAGATGATGGTAGACTATATAGCGACTGACCCAACATAGACGAATGAGGAGTTGGATAAGACCAGAGTGCTCATGCCAAGTTTGAATACCTGAAAAAGGTATATACAAATGAGCTCTAGAGAGTATATCAAGCTATAGGTGATGACAAACAGGTTAGGCTCCACCGAGCACATGCTATGAGAGCATACATGTTTTATTTGGTTAGCACTGTTATTTTTATGGACAAGAGTGCTACTTATACAAATGTCACATCTGTATATGGTGCATGTTGCTCCAAGAGATCCACCGATGCCAACTCATCAGGAGATACTAAATGAGGAACATGCACAGTTAGATCATGCTAAGGATATCTTTCCTAAATTTCGTTGCATAGTGGAGATTGTGCAGACAGACATTGACAAAGGTATCTTCCCTGATGAATCTGATGTGAGACATGTCCTAGATGTCATTATGATGGAGGCACGTGGGACATTGATGTATCAGAGACAACTCTAGAGGACAGAGGGGTTGATGGTCAAGGAGGTAGGGGAGACAGAGGAGATGTAGTCCGACATACACAATAGTGCAATAGTATATAATAGGTGTAATATGAATTATATTTTATTTTCATCTCATGCTACTTTATCATTGTATTTGACTTTACTTATATATGATATTTAGATCATCTGAATTTATATACGTCATTTTTTGTATATGGATTGTATGATTTAAATCTTCATCTGAATACGTGTAAACAAAATACAATATGTACTATTTTGTTCTGATAGATTACAAATATACATCTCTCCATAAAATAAACGGAAATGCATCTCTCGAATATTTTAATGTTAACTGAGAATTGAGTGCGTCTATGAATACATCTACGAAATATGAGAGCATTTAAGTATTTTAATACTGTGCATAAGAAACAAATATATGATGCATTAAGAAATTTCCATTAATTTTCATACTTTTTTTTAAAAAAACTTTCAGATAAATCAAATAAAAAAGGTGTCCAATTATACTAAAATATATAAAAACTCTCTCAACTATATATATATATATATATATATATATATATATATATATATATATATATATATATATATATATATATATATATATATATATATATATATATATATATATAATTGATATTACTTTAAAAATATTCAAACTGTGATACGGAATGATAATAAATTATAATTATTTTTCTAAAAAATAGACATTTTCTCCGTCTTATAATGAATGACTTATTTAAAATAAAAAAAATTCTAAAATGAATGATACATTTTAATTTTTAATGTATTTTTTTTTTAAATTTTACCCTCTAATTAATATTATTTTCGTTATTTTCAGTATATGAAGAAATGTTTGATTATTAACAATTTTGTGAACAAGGGAATTTTCAATAGACTCACCATATTCCTGGATGATTTGAGTGACATCCATAAAATCATTTCCAAGGGAGTTGCCATCAGATTTTTCAAATTTCTACCACCAAATCAAGTAGTTCTTCAAACTTGTTTGCAATGTAGGTATTTTAGCCACACTAATTATTTGTAGATCATGACCATTAATATCCAACAAAGTCTCATTTTGTTTGTTTATAAGAGGTATTCTATCTTCAATTGTGTTCTCCTTTAGTTACCCACTTCCCTTCTCTAAAGTCTCCCTAATATTGTTGTCGTTTTTAACGACATAGATTTTAGTGTTTCGAATATACTATATAATTTAGTCGTCATTGGTGTTTCTAACTTTGTAATTTGACCTCTTTGAACTCACCGTTTATTTCAAATTTCGGCACATATATTGTTTTGTTAGCTTCTCCTTATTTATTTTTTTATAATTTTTTTTTCGAAAGAAAAATAAGTAACTAGTGATTAATTAAAAAATAAATGATTTTTGTGTGTGTAGTAATGATCATATGTAGTTTGCTTAAATATCTATAGTATTTTTTTGGATAATTTTTCTATATAAAAAATTGGTTTTCAATTAAAAAATTGTTAATAAGTTAGGAGCACATATGTGCATAATACACAATATATGATCATATCGTTTTTCAGTAAAATAAAAGTCAATTGAAAAGTTTTGTTAAAGTTAATTTAGACAATAATTAATTCTACCAAAACTAATTAATAATTAAATGAAATATTTTAAACAATTATTAAGTGAAATATTTAGCCTATATGATTAAAAGAAGATATGTCGTTAATTGAGATATTTTATTAAATAAAAAGAATCAGTTTTACAAAATACAAACAAATAAATTATAAAAATCAAAATAGTTCTAAAATTTAATTAAAAATATAATAAATTAAAAAAATATACATATCAAAACCCTTCTGTAGTTGTTTAAGATATTTTTATACTACATATCAAAACCAGTTTGTTAATTTTTAAACGGTCAATGTCTAAGTATCAGACTTGCACAATAATAAAAAAAATTAAATTAATTAAAAAAATAATGTTAATATAAATTAAACATTATAATTATTAAAAAATAATTCCATATTAATTTAAAATTAAATTAAATGATTATTAAATAAGATAAAAGTAATATGTGATTCTTGTTGAGATTTTAAAACTTTATAAAATTGAATGAAATATATATATATATATATATATATATATATATATATATATATATATATATATATATATATATATATATATATATATATATATATATATATATATATATATATATATATATATATATATATATATATATATATATATATATATATATAATCTCAAACATAAATTAATATATTGTTTACACCATCTTTTTAATACAATTATATGACTTAAGATAATGCTAAAAAATAAAATAAACTGAATCCTCTTTCTTTCGATGTATACAACAATGAAGTTAATTTATCAAGATCTTCACTCAACCTTGACTTCCACCTTTCAGATTCAACAATCTTTTTTCAAGCCTCAAATTTGCATCGACCTTTACTCAACCATGTCGAAAGTCTCTTGTTTGAGCCTTGATATGTTCGATGGAACTAGAAACTCCAACTCCTTATGTAGCAACCTTCACTCAGTTATATTAAAGCTTTCTAGGAGCAAGAAAACCCTTCTTTTTCCTCGATTAGATTGTTAATCTCATCTACATAACAAAAAATTGATTTTCCAATCTGAAATCTCAAAACCTATTTTTTTTCATTCATTTATTGATTCAAGTTATTACATTCCCTGATTCGAATCCTTCTTACAAAACTGATTTTTTTTTTGAAATTTCAAACTTTCACGGTTGAATTGAGAACTTTCAAACTTTAATTATACATTCATGAGCTTTTTTTTATTTAAGTTTTTTACTAATCAACTTGAACCATATTGCACCGACTTTAAGTGAAGGGTTTATTTATGCATGAGAAGACACTTTGATAAAAAACTCTCAACCCTATAATGCACAAATATCTATTCAAGAGTATACTCAATTACTAAGAAGATAAAATAATTGATAACCAAGTGACAAACTACAAAACCATAATCATATCAAAATTCTAGAAGATCAGAGTACTTTTAATAACACTCTTCCTTGTCACTATATAAAGTAACATACATATGATATCTCTTAAAAGAATCTCCTCCAATGTCACATATCATATCTTCTAGTCAATCATCCACATCCACATCAGATTCCTCTATGTGTGTTGTAGTTGGGGGTTTTTATAACTTCACCATGACACACCCGTCTTGTATAATTTTGATAAATTCCATCACAACATAGATGATTCAATATTTCTTCCTTTCCACGTTTTTTTGAAATAACACAACAAACACAAGGGCAATAAAAAATCCATTATTGTTAGGATGACTTCTTTCATCGAATTATAGAAATTCAACCACTTCATTTATATACTCTGCACTTAATATACTATACATCATCCAACTACGATCAATAACCAATACACAAAATTCAATCAATAGTTTTGTGTTGATTGGTGATCATCCACAACTATGATCCATAAGAACATGTAATACAACTATAAAAATATAGGCAAACATACTAGCACAAACTATACCATAATTAAGTTGCATTTAGCGATAATACTATAGTTATTTTAAAAATTTACATTAGAAATTATTAGACCAGTGACTTTAAACACAAGAGAGGGAGGGGTGACTTACAAAGGTTGAAAAATGAGCTTGGTTGTGTGATTTATTTTGGCTATTGTTGATGATGGAGGATCCCATACAGAAAGATTGAAGAATGCACATAAAGTATGCAGCAGAATGTAAAGAAGAAGAAGAAGAAGTATGAAAAATACTGTTACATTGATTGATATGAGAAGAAGATACAATGGTGCTATATATACACAAGTAGTAACCAATCTAAGCCTGCAACCTAAGCTAACAGAAATACGTAAGCTAACAGAAATACATTATACCAGTATGAATAAAGGATGTATAATCCAATATGCCCCCTCAAGTTGGATTGTGGATAGTGCAGAGTCCTAACTTGTAAAGGATAGAGGAAAAAGCAGGAGAATGCAAAGGCTTTGTGAAAACATCTGCTAGCTGGTCATTGGTGGAAACAGGAAGCAAGTGGATGAGCCTGGAAACGATTTTCTCTCGAATCACATGGCAATCGAGCTCAATGTGTTTACTTCTTTCGTGGAATATAGGGTTATGCGCAAGGTAAATGGCAGATTTTCTATCACAATATACAGATGCTGGCTGTGAAAGCTGTACCATTAGGTCATTAAAGAGAAATTGCAGCCATTGAATCTCACAAGTGAGAGAAGTTAAGGCTCTGTATTCAGCTTCTGTGGAGGATCTGGACACAGTATTCTGCTTCTTAGACTTCCAGCATAACAAGGAATTACCAAGAACAACACAAAATCCAGTGATGGATTTTCTTGTGGTAGGACATCTAACCCAGTCAGAATCAGCAAAGGCACACAGTTTGAGAGGACTAGAAGCTGAAAGAAATATACCTTTGGCTGGAGAGCTCTTCAAAAACCTTAGAATTTTGGTTGCAGCCTGATAATGTGGAACAAGGGGCTTAGATACAAATTGACTCAAGTGCTGCACTGCAAAAGATATATCAGGCCTAGTGTTGGTGAGATAGATTAACCTGCCAATCAACCGTCTGTAGGAGGTAGGATCAGGCAAAAGTTCACCATCAGTAGGAGAAAGCTTGAGATTGGGATCAAAGGGAATAGAAGAAGGCTTGGCTGCCAGAAAACCTGTATCTTCCAAAAGCTCAAGAGTGTATTTTCTCTGGTTCATGAAAATACCTTTTGAAGATCTAGCAATCTCAAAACCCAAAAAGAACCTGAGCTGGCCAAGGTCTTTAATCCTGAACTTATCATCAAGTATGTGTTTAACATGATGAATCTCATGTAAAGAATTGTCGGTTAACACAATATCATCGACATAGACAAGGATGGAAGTGAAAGTATCCTTGGTAGATTTAACATAGAGAGAATGATCAGCCTGTGATTGAGTATACCTCAGAGAGATTAAGAAGGTCGATAGTTTTGAGTACCACTGTCTACTGGCCTGTTTGAGACCATATAGAGACTTTTGTAATTTGCATACCTGAGATGGAACAGCTGAAGTGAGACCAGGAGGGAGTGTCATATATACCTCTTCATGTAAGTCACCATGAAGGAAGGCATTATTAACATCCAACTGTTCCATACGCCAGCCCTTTATTGCACAACAGACAACAAAACTCTTACTGTGGTGATCTTGGCTACAGGAGAAAAGGTGTCAAAGTAATCTACACCTTCCATTTGAGTGTATCCCTTAGCTACCAGCCTAGCTTTATACCTCTCAATAGAACCATCAGCCTTATATTTGATTTTGTATACCCACCTGCAGCCTATGGGAACTTTTCCTGGATGAAGTTCAACAACCTCCCATGTTTGGTTTTCTGCAAGAGCCTGTAGTTCAATATCCATGGCTTGTTTCTAACAATCACTCTTAATGGCTTGATTATATGTTTTAGGTTCAGTGTTAGAGGAAATAGAGAAACAAAAATGTTTATATGCAGGAGAGCAATTGTTATATGTAAGCACAGAAGATAAAGGATAAAGGACATGGGAATGAGGTTTTGAGAGAGAGGAGTAACAATGATAATCCTTTAGATATTGGGGAGGGTGAGATGACCTAGAAGACTGTCTTAAGGGAACAAAATTGTTATCTGCAGAGGATTGGGGAATTAAACCAGTAGAGGAAGAATCATTGGATAAAAGAGTGTTAGGTTCTAATGTATGCTCAGAGTGAGTACTAGGTTCTGGAGAATCAGTATGAGTAGGAAGATTATTAGGGAGAGAGGTCAGTGAACCAGGACTATGGTGGTTGAAATCAGGAGGGGAGTTGGCACAGTCATTAGTGGATGTGGACACATAAGAAGATAAAGACAGATCAGTACTGGATTGAGTTTGAGGTATGGGAAAAGGCAGGTCATCTAAGTTTTGGCTTGGTGAGGGATCTGCAAGACTATTATCAGAATGAGCAGAGTTATGCTTAAAGGGAACTGTGTTTTCATAGAAGACAACATTCCTTGAGACAAAAATATTATGGTTATGGAGGTCATATAAAATGTAGCCTTTTGTACCATCTCTATAACCAAGGAAAATACATTTTCTAGCTCTAGAGTCAAATTTTGCTCTGTGAGCTTGGAGTGTGGTGGCATAGCACAAACATCCAAAGACCTTAAGATGGATAATGGAGGGAGGTTGACTGAATAGAATTTCATAAGGACATTTTGATTTGAGCAGGGGTGAGGATAGTCTGTTGATTATGTGGACAACATGTTGGATGTGGAAGTTCCACAAGTTTAAAGGGATGTTTGAATGGAAATGTAAGGACCTAGCAACATTGAGTATGTGCTGGTGTTTTCTTTCCACCACTCCATTTTGTTGGGGTGTTTCAACACAAGTCCTTTGATGAATAATTCCTTGGGATAAAAGGAAATCTGCAAGAGCTATGAACTCAGTCCCATTGTCAGATCTTAGGCATTTGAGTGTGGTATGGAATTGGGTTTTAATGTATGCTATGAATTGGATAAGGCTTTTTCTGGTTTGGTCTTTGGTTTTGAGGAAAATAACCCATGTGTGCCTACTGTAATCATCAACAAGAGTGAGAAAGTATTTATGCCCTAAGGTAGAAACAGTGGAGAAAGGTCCCCACAAATCAGCATGCAAAATATCAAAAGGAGCAGAAGAACATGAAGTGCTATTAGGAAAAGATAACTTTCTTTGTTTAGAAAAGTGACAAGAGTCACAAGGAACAACATCTTTATTACAAGGAATGAAAGGAAATTTTTTAGAAATAACTTGTAAACCTGTATTGGATAGATGGCCTAATCTTAAGTGCCAAAGAGTACAAGAATTTAAAGCAATAGAAGGATTTGTGGATTGATGAGCTGTGGAGTCAAGGACATATAGTCCTCTTTGCAGGCTAGCTATACCAATCAGAACCTTAGAATGAGTCTGCATAATATGACAGTTGTTAGCAGTGAATTGAACTAGGCATTTATTGCTATCTATCAATTTAGCAATAGAGATGAGATTGACATGAAAACTTGGAATATAAAGAACATTATGTAGAGTTAAGGATGGAGAAATAGCAATAGTACCAGAAATGGATGCTACAACTTGGGAGCCATTAGGCAGACTAACAGGAATAGGGACTATGTTTTTGTATTGAGTAAAAGAATCAAAATTGAAAGTAAAGTGATCAGTAGCACCTGTATCTAAGATCTAGAGATTAGAGTTCTTGCCATTCATGTTGGATGCATGAGAATTCATAACAAAAGGGGATGTGGAGACAGAGTTGACTATGAAATTAAGTTTGGATTGTTGGAGTAAAGCCAAAATATTGTTGTACTGCTCCTGAGTAAAACCAAAAGCAGAAGGTGTTGAACCCTGAGGAGAAGCTTCTGTAGCACTGTTAGCCGTGGCAGCTGCCGGTGTTGGTGTAAGCCCTAGAGGCCAATACTTTTTGGTACTTGTGTCGAATTATTTATTAATAATAAAAGGCATTTTCTTTATTATGGTTGATTAATAAAGTCCCTGGAATAGATAGTCCGTTTAATGTATTAAGTGTGACTTAATCATGAGAACACATTAAACATAAGGACACTATTCTTAAAGTATCCGTAGTCGAGATTTAGTGTGAAGTGGGATAACATTAAAGCATTAAGACTATTATGTTTGTAGACTGATGATCACATCTCATGGATCATGGATAAAGAGTTATCAAGTCTTAAACATAGGTATGAATATTAGGAGTAATATTTATACCGGATTGACCCTCTATGAGAATATTATATAGAAAGTTATGCAAAGTGTCATAAGTTATTCTCATGGTGATAATAGTGTATGCCACTCTTCGACCTGAAACCACTATGGATCCTAGATGTAGAGTCGAGTGCTTTATTGCTGATCCAACGTTGTCCGTAACTGGATAACCATAAAGACAGTTGATGGGTACTCCACAAAGCATGCTGAGGGACATGAGTGTCCTAGATGGAATTTGCCCATCCTGCGTAATAGGATAAATGTGTATGGGCCCAATATTGAACTGGACAAGGATGACACGGTCTATACCTTGTGTTCAATATAGACATAAGGGCAAAAGGGTAATTATACACATAAGTATTATCACAGAAGGAATTGTCAGATCACATGACATTTTCGTGTCTTGGGTAGCAGTGATGTGTTGCTAGATACCGCTCACTGTTTATTATGTTAAATGTGTGATTTAATATAATTGCCAACGTCGCGAAAACCTACAGGGTCACACACAAAGGACGGATTGATGAGAGATAGAGTAACTAAGGAATACCGTAAGGTAAGGTGCCCTTAAGTGAGTTATGGAACATCGTAAGGTACGGTGTACTTAAGTAGAATACGAAATATGGTAAGGTACCATGTGCTTAAGTGATTTTGGGCATATTATAAGATATGGGCCAAAATACACTTAAGTGGGCTTTTAGCTTGAAGCCCATACAAGAGGTTCTATAAATAGAACCCTTGTGCAGAAGCATTCAGTGCGGTTGCATTATTTTTGTTTTCTCTCTCTCTCTCTCTCTCTCTCTTCTCACACACACACACACACTCAAAGCCTTCACTCGTACCAGCTAGCACTGAGATTGAAGGAATCCGTTCGTGTGGACTGAGTAGAGACGTTGTCATCGTTCAACGTTCGTGATCACTCTGTGGATCTGCATCAAAGGTTTTCATCGTCACAAGAGATCTGAACCAAAGGTTTCAATCGTCATAAGAGGTAAATATTCTATCACTGATCATGACCATTTGTAAGGATCTCTAAAGGAGAAAATTTTAATTTCCGTTGCGTTTTGGATCGCAATTCTCCTTCAGCCGGAATCTTGCCTTTGTTCTTAAAACCTGGAGGATAGCCATGCTTTTGAAAACACGTCTCCACTGTGTGATTAGTTCTTCCACAGTGAGTGCAGATCCTGTTGGTACCTTTGGAGCCGTGATAACCCTGATTCTTGCCTTTGTAATTAGTGTTACCCTGTTTGGCATCATAGTTTCCTTCAGTAGTCTGGACTTGTAAGGCAACTGTTTCCTCAACAGTGCTAGCAGTAGGAGTATCACCATTGATGGAGCTATGCATCTCTCTTTCTTGTTGTATAACAAGTGAGAATGCGTAATTGATATCAGGAAGGGGATTCATCATCATTATTTGTGATTTGGAATGCATAAATTTTTCAGATAATCCTTTCAGAAACCGTATAACGTAATCTTGCTCTCTGTATTTCTTGATGGAAGCTATGGCACCACAAGAACACTGAATAGCGCAAGAACAGAACGGTATCGGTCGATAGTTCTCCAACTCATCCCACATGACCTTAAGCTGAGTGAAATAGTTAGATACATCGAGAGTACCTTGACGAAACTTATAGAGATCCTCTTGAATGTCTGAAATGCGGAAGATATCGCCATGTGAAAACCGAATCTGCAGATTCTTCCAAACTCCTGCGGCACTATCAATCCATAAAACCGATTTGGCAATCGATTCGGAGATTGAACGCTGAATCCACGCAAGAGCCATTGTATTGCATCTAATCCATGGCGCGTACAATGGATCTGAAACTGGAGGTTTGGTTAGGGATCCATCAATGAACTTGTCCTTGTTTTTGGAGATTAGGGCGATTTGCATAGAACGCTCCCAAACGTGATAGTTCTTATCGTTGAGTAGCGGAGTAACAAGAACAAGAGCTGGATTTTCATTTGGATGAAGGTAGTAAGGGTTTGCAGAATTGGTTGAAAAACCGGCATAGCTCTGGTTTTCCATTGAAGCTAAATCAAGAACGGAGAAAAAAAGGAAATCGCGAACAACAAGAAAACAAAAAAAAAAGGAAAGCAATGGCTACCAAAGCATTGTATGCTCTGATACCATGTTGATGATGGAGGATCCCATACAGAAAGACTGAAGAATGCACATAAAGTGTGCAGCAGAATGTAATGAAGAAGAAGAAGAAGTATGAAAAATACTGTTACATTGATTGATATGAGAAGAAGATACAATGGTGCTATATATACACAAGTAGTAACCAATCTAAGCCTGCCACCTAAGCTAACAGAAATACATTATACCAGTATGAGTAAAGGATGTATAATCCAATAGCTATCCTATGGAAGAACTTGGTGTTTCTATGACCATATAGATTCAAATTCAATTTAGCCTTCTCATGCCAAAACATACTCTCAAGATGCAAACATTCTTTCAAATTTGTAAGGGAAGCTCTTTCATGAGCATTAAGCACTTATAAAACCCATATCCAGAATCTTTTTTTGTTGTTGCTGAATTTGATAAACTTCCTTTATCATCAATAACGTTTTGGTGCACATTCATAAAAGAGTCTTTGTTCCAAGTCCTAAGAACATGCATAAGCTTCCTATGTTTTTCAGCGAACACAAACATGGTACATCCAAAAACATTCACATTTTAGCAATTCTTGATGACTTCAATATAAAGAGGGTGTGTGGACCACATTTGCAAAAACTTGAATTGCAATAGAAGGAGACAATTATAATGCTAAATTCAAGCTTCAAAGGAAAATGATGAGAGATGATTTTTGCTAAGGTATGACAAGAGGTTTGCGTTCATAAAGAAATCCAGTCTATATTGCAGGTGCATCTTAACATACCCCAAAATTTTCCCTCGATCAATAAATCATACCCAACTATCATTTTTATTAATCTAAAATTTGCGTAGTTCACTTTGGCGTTCTCGTTTAAATTTTTCGATGTCATTTGTGTTCCTATTTTGGTCAGCCAGGTTCTTTTCAACCGGACATTTTTATTGCAAAATATGATTTTTATCTGTCTGTTTTCCAAAAGCTTATTTCACGTAGATCATTTTAATGCATTCATTTTATTTTTTTGCGCATTTTAATGCCTCCGGTTTTTATTAATTTTAATTTCTTTTATTTTTTTTATTTATCAAAGTATCAAGAAAAAATAAATAAGAACAAATAAATAAGAACAAATAAATAATCATTTGATTTTTATTTATTTTTATTAAAAAAATTGATTTGATTCATTTAAATTCATTTTTGATCAAAAAATATCCAAGGTTTTTTTGCCATTTGCATTTTAATTGTGAAAATCCTAATTTGCTTACTATTTTGTGCTTTCTCATTGGCCATTGGATCAAAATGATCAAGGGTTACCAATCAATACATACATTTCACTTGAATCACTATCCATATCCATCTCCCTCATCCAATAAAAATTCAAGGAATAAAAATAATTTTAAAAAAGGAAAGAAAAGTGAAAAAGAAAAAATGTGTACGCTCACTCACAACATTTGGCAGCTAGCGCCAAAATGCATCTTATACCCAAACTCTATCTCATAAAAAAAAACGAAAAAAACGAAAAGAGATAGAAGATAAACAAATTTTTCTCAAATAGAAAAGGCCAAACAAGGCCTTGAAGGAACTCCTCACATTCCCCCTCATCTCTCTCTCTCTCCTCTCTCTCTCTCTCACTCTCTCTCTATCTCTCTCTCTATCTCGGTAATCCCTCTCCATTCTCTCAGAAAAATCTCCTCTTCTTTCCATCGAAAACCACTTCCCCTTTTTCATTTCCTCCAACCTCACCCAACAAACTCTGACTGCCGTGCTCTATTTCGCCGGCCACTACCGCCTCCGTTCAACTCAGTTCACACTCCCTCATTCCTCCATTAACCCAGTGCCACTGATGTACCACCCATCTGTAAAGACAAAGAGTCAGACAACATACGATCGCAAGTTTCGATGATAACAAAAGACCATCATGCACGTCTACAAACAAATGCAACACATTACCCATCATATCCTTTTCTACGTTTGTCTAAATCTATTATAATTATTAAAAACATGTGTGGACAAAGTGTGATCATGACGAAATGCATGAAAATCACAAAACACAGTTTTTATGCAGATTTGAAGGCCTTGAGTCGACCATAGGGGTCAGCTCAAAGCTCACGGGTCAGCGCGAAGCTCAGCTAAACTGAAGATTGGTCAGCGCATGCTGCTTTGCGTCGACCATAAGGGTCGGCGCATACCTCACGGGTCAGCGCAAAATTCCCTTGAGTCGACCAGAAGTCAGCGCTTAGCATAATGATGCTATCCTGGGTCAGCGCATGGAACAATGGGTCGACCATAGGGGTCGGCGCATCACTCACGGCTCAGCGCACGCCGACCTATGGTCGACCGCTCGCGCGTAAACTCAGTTTTCTGAGTTATTTCAACTGTTTGAAATTCTGTTATGTTTGATTGGTTTTGTCAGTTACTATATATAGAAGTCAAAACACTTCTATTAACTAACATTTGTCAATTTGTATTCAAGTGTTCAAGGAAACAAGAAAGAGTGAAAAAGGTGTCCAAGATTCATCATCTTCATCTTCAACAGCTCACAATACATCAACTGCACACAATAACTTTTGATGTGATTCGTGATAGATTGAAGGTGATAAGGTTCGAAGCTCCGATTGGAGAATCGGGTTCGAGTTGAAGTCTGTGGCTGGTTCTTTCTTGAATAAAACCATTAGGGTTTTATCCTCCAATACCGGTTTGTGTTTGGGGGTTTTTGGACGAATTGCTTCATTAACATTCAGCTGAGCGAAGGTGACTGATAAGAGAACGTCTTCATCAGTTTAGTAGCGGATTCGGTGTTTGTGTTGTGAAGGATTCGGGTTTGATTCGTTTGTGTTCGTGATCAGCCGGGCCAAGGGGTTGAAGAACGGAAGGTTCCTCAACGAGTGGCTGGAATCGGAGGTCCAGCATCAACGATCAAAGGTCTTGATTCATCTTGAATCAAGGAGCAAGGATAAGAAGTATCATTCAACACATTGGAAGTTTTGTTGTTTACATACTTTGCAATCCTTGTATAAACGATTAAATCTCACAGGTGATATCTAATTAATCATCTCAATTCTATTTTTAGAATTGAGGGCAGACGTACCCCGAAGCGAGGACGGCGGGGGAACTGCCTCATCAAATCTGCGTCTTCTTTAATTTTCTGCATAATCAGTTTTTCAGCTTAAAATTTAAGTGATTTTAGTTTAAGCAATTTTTTACCAAACGTTGATATAAGTTGAGTAAGAGATTAAAACTGCTGTTTGAATACTAAGTACAATAATATATTGTACTAGATTAAATTGAATTACGTACTCAACTCAAATATCACTTGGAGTGTTTATGCACACCAAGTGTTTGTAAATTTGCTTAAGCCAAAGTTGTCTTAAGTTTGCATTCAGTTTAATTTGGTATTTTGGTTCATTGGAACTAGGCTTGCTAGTAAGTGAATCATATCATTGATTGTGCAATTAGTGTAGTGATTTGTATTTCACTTTATCTCTTATCCATTAGCTTAACGCATATCCGGTTTTCCAATAACGGTTCGTTTTAGACTAAAATTTTCCTCGGCCGCTTCCGCACTTAAAACAATTTTTAAAACCAATTTTCTTTTAAATTGGTAGCGCCGACTCAAGTTTTTAATTGGGATCTATTCAACCCCCCCTTCTAGATCCGTTCCATAGTCTAACACCATCAAGCTCAACTCATCAAGCTCGCTCGACACTCACTTGCAAACAAATGTTACAGCAACTGAGTGACACAATAAGCAGAAACAACATTGCTAACAAGCCAAATACGCAACAACAACGATTACGCATTCGGTAACTTTTCGTTTCGAAAACCTCGTTGCATTTTGAGTTGTTTTAAGTTTCCTTTCTTTTTTCACATTGTATATATGTTGATTTTATGCGTGTGAACTTTGTGTATTCTGTTAGGACGTTGCATTATGCATACCGGTTCTTTGGAGTTATGTACTAATTTTATTGTTTTTGGAATACTATAATATTCTATAAATATAAGATATATACGTGGTTGTGGCTGCTGTTTTACTTTGTTTCGTTGCGTTGTGTAAATTAGATAAAATCCGCTGATTTTACATCATTTATGTGTCATTATGATGCCGAATTTTTCGTTCGATATATTGATATAACATGACGACGCATATGCAGTTTATTTTTGGTTGTGTTCAGCGTTACATTTTGCACATTTAGTTGCGTTACGTTACAATTCATATTTTATGTAGTTTTCGATTCGATTGCGATGAGCGTGTTGAGTGTCAGCAATTTGCCTGATTTTTCATTGGTTTACGTGTGACATTTTCAAGTTAGGTTGTCGACACACTTTAATTCAATTTCGTATGCGCTTTCGATGGTTTAGCATAACGGCAATCCACATTTTTGTTTTTTTACCAAATTGCACTTCGACACGGGACTCTTTCTTTCATGATGTTATATTTCGTTACGTTTCAATTTTATTCGTGATGAGCGCATTGTGCGTTAGAAATTTTCAATTCAATTTGTGTTCAGATACAATGTTCTAACTTCATTACATTTAAATCGAATTTGAATCCTACTTTTAGCATCTTTGCATTGCACGTCTTTGCGTTACGCGACATCAATTCATGTCCTCGTGTCATGATTTTGATCTGTGGACGTTTCGCTTTTCTCTACTCTTTCGATTAAATTACATTGAATGCTTGTTGTAATTATTTTGTATGCACTTGTATCCTTCTGTCTTGTTGCATGTGTTGTACATATTCGATTTGATTTTATTTTGTGGCGTTAAGTTACACCTTGTGCTAGAGTTTGTGTCATCACGATTAGAATTTCTGCACCCTTCGTGATGCAATTCGCAACCTTGTGTTACGATTCTCACCTTCCATTTATTCTTCAATCATCTTTTACCACTTATTCAAATAATTTTAGACCATTTTACAAATCATTTTCGACTAGCGTGAATAAACCCTCGATCAACATCTAGTTTTTCTTTTCTTTTCCGCTTACTCGAAGCGATTAAAATATTTTCTTAATAAAATTGAAAGACAAAGGGTCGAGAGATGCACATCTCTTTAAACCCGTTTATAGTCGAGATATCGGAGCACACATTGCTCAAAACGACTATTAGTCTTTCAACCTAAAACACACTAATCAAACTTGGACTAAAGGGACAATTGGAAGCACATCCATGTGAATATCGAGTAAACGTGCGTTTGGTGCACACCTATACTCAAATGTTTACTCATATTCCGTAAAGATCAAATATATATATAAAAGAAGTCCAACCAATCAAACTTACTTTTCGCCATTGCGCGAATTCGAAAACCTTTTCAAAAACGCGTATGCTTTATCCATTTCGACATGAAACAAACAAAGGCTTCAGCCTCCAAGAGCGAGTAGCAAACAAAGGTTTAACCACTTGATATGTCTAAAACATCAATATTTAAAAGCACCTAACAAATAGTTCTTTTTTACAAAGAACTGTGTAACTTTGAGTTCTCCATCGCACCTGGGGATACATAGGAGAATTTTTTTGAAATCTTGTCAGACACATTAATAAAAAATCCAAAAACTTTTTTCCTTCTTTTTCTCGTTCAATAAGAAGAAGACCATAATCTGATAACACACTAACACTCATTCTCATAACTAACTAAATGGATCCCGTTGAGTACAACAAATGTGATAGGTGTTAATACCTTCCTATTGCATAACCGAATCCCGAACCTGCTCTTGGTTCGACGACCATTTCTTTTTTTTTCCCTTCTTTTTTTGTGGTTTTTATCGATAATTTCCGTTTCCTTTTGAAATAAATAAAGTTTGATGGAGACTCTGTTTGTATTTCAATTGTGCGATGCGCTCGGGTATTTTTCGCGACGCGACACACGTGTCAAGCCTTTTTTGAGTGTTGGCTCCACCAAGTCATCCACTAGACCAAATTATCCCTAACATTAGGAAAATGTAAGAGCTCATTAGTGTTGGTCTAGTCTTGGAAATCCTCCATAGGAAATGTAATATGAGCACAAGAGCTTTTATGTTCATGAGCAACAAGAATGACATTGAAGTCTCTAATAAAGTAGCAAGGTAATGACTAGTTTCCAATGAGATTCGAAAGATCCAAGCATAAACTTCTTGTAACAATATAGCTAGTGGAAGCATATATTGAAGTAATGCCAATTTTTTTATCACCCATAAAAGATGTGAAGGAAACATGTTGATCACTAATAAAGATGACCACAAGAGATATGGAAATTTGCATAAGCACCAAAGGTTAGGTAATGCATTTGTTCTATTAAGGACCCGATATCAAAAGAAAGCAGACTTATTGCTAAGGATAATTCTTTTAAGGATCAATTTTGTTGGGATGTTGGAAAGATCCATTGAGTTAAAAAAAAAAAAGATAAATCATTTCAAATGTTTGGATGAACCAACCTTTGACCTGGTTTCATAAAAACTTATAGATTTCAACTTTTTTTTCCTATTTCTTATTTTTACCAAACTAAAGCTAGGAGTATTATCAGGCATAAGGTGAGAGGTAATATCAAGCAAGAAGTCCTCCTCTCCATCATTATTTCATGCTAAATTTGTGTAAGAGTCGTGAAGAAAAATTTGATTACTAACAATGGAATTTTCAATAGATTCACTGTTATCATTTATGATTTGTGTGGCATCTACAAAATAATTTCTAAGAGAGTTGTCATCAAATTCTTCATCTCCTTCGACCACCAAATCAAGTAGTGCATCAAACTTGTTTTCCAATGTAGGTGTTTTAGCCACATTAGTAATATGTGGATCACGATCATTAACATCCTACAAAGTCTCTTTTTCTTTGTTTCTAACAAGTTTTCTATCTTTAATTGTGTTCCTTTTAGTTACTCCTTGCCCTTTTCTAATGTCTCTCTAATATTATTGTCATTCTTAACCAGGACATAGGTTTTAGTATTTCGAATATACTATAATTTAATCGACATTTGTATTCTATTTTTGTAATTTAACCTCTTTAAATCCATTTTTTATTTTTAATTTTGGCACGCGTATTGCTTTGTTAGTTTCTCATTGCTTATTTATTTATAAAACTATTATTTTTTACTTTTTCAAAAGAAAAGAGAGTAACTAGTGACAATTAAAAACTAAATCATTTTTTTATGTGGACATGGTCAAAATTAAATTATACAGATAGTTTATTGAAATATTTATAAAAGTCTTTAGGTAATTTGACTATATTAAAGTTTTCAACTAAAAAAAATGTTAATGTGTTAGGACTACATGTGCATAATACACAATATATGAGTAACAATTTTTCAATAAAATAAAATTAATTGAAAAAAATGTTAAAATTATATTAAACAATAATTAGTTATACTAAAAGTGATTAATAATTAAATGAAATATTTTCTAAGAATAATTAAGTGAAATATTTAGCATATATAATTAAAAGAAGATATGTTGTTAATTGAGGTATTTTATTAAATAAACAGAACCAATTTAAAATTACAATATTTTATTTATAAATTTCATAATGATTCTCAAATTTAATTAAAACTATAATAAATTTAAAAAATTAAAAATATTTTATTGAATATAAAAAATCCACGCTTGGTTGTTTAAGATGTTTTTATGCTACATATAAAAATTGGTTTGTTAATTTTAAACGGTCAATGTTTAAGTAACACGTCTGCACAATAATAAAAATTTAATATTTGACAAAAGAATTAAATTATTAAAACAAAGCATGTTAAAATAAATTAGACATTATTTAAGTATTAAAAAAATTACATGTTAGTCTAAAATTAAATTGAATATTTATTAGATAAGATAAAAGTAATATGTAATTCTTGTTGAGATTTTAATGCTTAATAAAACCGGATGAAATTTGAAATATTTATTGTAAAAAGTAAGATTAAAGTTATTTATGTATATTTAGTGATGTTTAATATTATTTTTCATTATACAATTATGATTGTTTTTAAACCCCTACTTTACTTCTTTGACAGAAAAATTTAAAGTGTTGTTCCAAAATTAAAAAGAAAAATAAATTAATTTATATTTAAATTATAAACAAAAATATAGACCTATCATAACAAAATTATTATTAATGATATTAAAAGAATAAAATTTTCAAAAAAAATTTAATCTAACTATAATGGTTTAAAGTTCCTATATCATATTTCAAGAATTTGATATTATAGAAAATAAAAACTAATAGAAACAAGTATCAAAAGTCTTAAACAAAAGATCTTCACTCAAACTCTTTCTGGTTGAAGTTCACAATTCTCGTCCTTTGATTTCTTCGATCTTTCATTTTTGATATCAATTGAATTCTTCGACTTTTCTCCACTTTTTTCAATTTCTTGCATCTTAGTGTCGAGTAAAAAGTACAAGTTATCGTTGACCCTAAATGACCAAATATCAAGTTTTTGATTCTCTTTAAAATTATTCTCCAATAATACAGGTGACCAATCCTGAACAAGATTGTAAACACTAGTAGTGCTCATATTCCACTTCTTCAAAGATAATGGGAATTCGTTAAAATAAGGATCTAACACAATCACTTTTAAACCGACCGGCTTTCCTTCTTGATCCCTTGTTTCTAAGATTGTCTTTTCTATTTCTGTGAGAAAATCAGATCTAATTTGTGTAATTGGCATTGAAAGACGATTGTTGTTATAGCTGAGATCAGACATAAACAATGTCTTACACATGATATATTTAATATCATTACCATTCAACACTGAGATCATGTTATTAACATGATTAGGCAATTCTGGTGGTGGTGATAGAGGAGTTTTTTCCTTACGAATGATTGGTTTCCTCCTAATTGCGGGCTTTGATTTCACTATTCTTTCCCCATCAGAGATGATATCTTCATTGTCTGGACGATACCTTTTTTTGCTATTAACTTGTACTTTTTTCACTTTCCTTTGTTGACATGAGGTTTGATTGATTTTCTCTATTTGTGTTAACTCATCTTTGGTATAAAATTGTGGAGAAATTTGAGATAACACACAATGCAAAGTAAAATGAGACAATGGATCGAATTTCTTTTCTAAAGAATTCAGTTTTTGCATATATGCATTGATCTTCTCAATAGCCAAAGCTTTCTTTTCCATCATGCATTGAGCTTCCGTCTCCATAGACATTGATTTCTTTTCTTTTCTTTCTCAAATAAGGTGTTGCTGTATCGATGAAGTGTTGTGGTTTCAAGTGTTTATCAAGTGTGTATTTATAGTGTTCTTGGAGATTTAAAATTTAAAACTAAATAATGGTAGAATCTTATCATATATTTAAATTTCCTTCTATATAGGCTAAAGATATAGATTTGATACTATATCTCGGTCAGTTAGTTACAGTGAATATATTTTGTTTGTTACCATATGTTTGTTACCACAAATTCAATTAAGCTGACTTTCAATTTTAAAAACACAAGTAGAGATAACTAAAAATACGGATTAGCTTTTCAACAACAAATAAAATCTAGATCAAACAATGACATTAAATTTATTTTGCATATATTAAAAAAATTGATACAAAAGAATCCATTCAATATCAGTTTAAAAAATTTGGGGAATATTAATCTATATCAATTTTCTATACAAATTGTCTTAAATACAATTTATATTAAGTTAATAATTTTTTATTATGATAAAAAATAATTAATCATTCTTATATTTACATTATGATATATGTGAGAGAGAGAGAGAGGCACAACCCAAACCCATCATTGGGCTGGATTAAGCCTGACCCGGACCCTATTCATCATCTTCTTCAATCCCCCATGGTTTCATTCACATAATCAAAATAGTAACATGCAATTTTCAACTCAATCCAAAGTTTTCAATTTCATAAAATCACGTATTACAAATCAAATATCGGATCAAATACATTATAATTTCAGTTACAATTCAAAAATCCTAATCTATTTCTAAACTAAATGAAATCTGATTGAACCTAGTACAAAACTTCCTAATTGAATCAATCTAATCAAAATATTGTAACCTATAAATAACCTAAATCTAAAACAGAAAGGAGACGAAAAAAAACCTAGAAGCGGATTCTTCTGCAATTTCCAAACCATCCATCAAAGCTCTAATTCAAACAAAGATTAGGGTTTCTCATTGAAACCCTAATTCTTATGAGCTAGCCACAGTTCAATAGCATCTCGCATAAAACGAAAAAGAAGCAGTCAAAAAAGAGAAGGAGAAGAAAAGGCTAAAACGTAAAGAGACAGAAAAAAGGATCATTTACCTCGATTGACTGGAATACTTCTCCATTCCATAGGCTGGTCCCTGTTTTGGCTCCGTAGTAAACCTGACATATATTGAATTTGTATGCTTGTTTGTTTGCAATAATTTTGTTTATGGTTTGACTTTGGGGATAAATCGAAAAAGGGGTTTAGGGTTAGGGTAATAAATTATTGAGTTGATTTTGGGATTTAGAGGTTTGATTGGGGTTTAGGGAAGGCCGATCTATGGATTGGCCACTGTTTAATGTGAATCTGGGTGAGGGAAGGTGAAATCTGGAAAATGGTAGTGTTAGGGTTCATAATATTAGGGTTAGGGTTCGTGGGGATGTGAGGGTTTCTGGGCTAGGTTGAAGGTTTTGGAGATGATGTGTTTGAATGTTTGAATTTTTCGGTTGAAGTTCAACCGGAAAATTGAAGAATGCGGTGGTTTAGATGGTAGGGGTGAAGAACATAGAGCAACCAAAGGAAGAAGTAGTTGGGAGAACGAGAGATAGATAGGAGCGAAGAGAGAGAAAAAAAGGAAAGAAATAAACAAGTGTGAAGGGGATTGTCTTATATACGTCACACCTATGTGGCCTCCCCTTACCCAATTGTGATGCTGAGTAAATCTGTCCCTTATGCACACGCATACACCATAAGTCTCATTCTTCATACCTTGACCAGTAATCAAGATCAAGGATGGTGATCTCGTTTCATAAGATCTGTTTGATCCTAATAGAGAGGCTCAGAGAGAGTCAACCATTGACTCTCTCCCTCCGTAGACCCTCCCAGGCGCTAGGCTTCAGCAGCAACTGGGCTCCAATTCCTTTGTTAATCACACCCCACCCTAGAAGCCCAATCACTTATATAATTCAAAATACACCCCCCGTTTTTATTATTAGTTAATTAATTACTTAATTAACTATTAATTAGGACTTATTTAATTAATATTTGGTACTAATTTTCTTAAACCAGTAATTAGTTTTTTCTAAATTTTAATTATTCATAATTTATTTTATACTTTAATTTATTTATCTATGGTTTAATTAATTAATTAGGATTAATTCTATTATTGATTAATTATAATATTCATATTTAACGAAATTAGGGATTTATACCCTTAAGAATTAGGGTTAACTAAATCAGGAATTATGGGATGGAATCAAGGATAATACTTAGGGTTTTAAGGGGTGCAAGAATGGGATAAAATCAGGAAAAAGGATATATCTTATTCCATCATATTTAAATTATTATCTTTAATTTGATTTACTTTTGTATTATATTATATTTAATATATTATTATAAAATTAAATGATATTCTCAAATTAAAATGGGATAAAGACATGTGATATAATTTGGGATAAATGGGTTATCAAAGATTAAATCGGGATAAGGGGATATCACATAACTATGACTCTTATTTTATTTTCTTAAATAATTTAAAATAATATTTTTGCAAGGGATAAAGGGATAAAATCAATTCAACTTCACCTCAAACCGTAAGACCTCTGCCCTAGTGTATTGAGGCATTTTCTAAAAAAAATTCTCCGCCTCCGATGCGTGAGAGTTTTCAAGGGATAAAACACAACTAACCAACCAACATTTTCAAGAAAAACTACGGTACTCTAATCCCTCGCCTAATGCGAAGGTACGTAGGCATAGAGTTGTGAACTCTAGCGAGTACAATTATATAAAAAAAGCTTTTTAGGTCTCTCGTCCATTTGAATGTAATACCTCCTGAATATAAGTAGATAAATAATTAATAAATATTGAAGTAAACACCGTAGAAGCATACACTAGCCCTAGAATTGTAGGAGGATCACATTGAATACAATGGAGGCAACGGGTGCCTAACACCTTCTCGTTTACCTAACTGACTCCCGAACCTAGTATCTCACCTTAACTATTAGGTTTTATCATTATTTCTCTATTCCTTAGGAACGAATAAAGGATGATGGTGACTCTGTCATTTTTCCAACCGTGACAATCATGATGAACATGAAGATTCTGGTTAAAGGTGGTGGTCAGAGAGGCAGGTTAAGGTAAAGAAAGGGGTGGCTGGATGGAGAGGGTAGAGAGAAGGGACAGAAGAGAGATAAAGAAGATTGAAAAATGAGAGAGCACTGAGAGGGTTGAGGGTTATATACCCCCACTGTGACCTCTCTGATTCCATCCAAGTGACACTCTCAGAGCTCTCCAGATCAGTTGACTATCTTAGTCAATTAATGCTCCTCTACACATGCGAATACTGTGTATCCCCATTGACTTCCCATCTAAACCACTTGTCTAGCGTATTTTGACTGGTAATCCAGATCAAAGGCCATGGTGTGATCCCATAAGATCCTTAGGATCACGATCAAAGGGCCAGAAAATAGTCAAACTTGGACTCTCTCTCCGTGGAGCCCTCCCACCATGTTGGCTCCGAGAGGCCAATGAGCCTCTTCCCTCTGCTATTAACACCTCCGTCCTGATGGCCCATTACTGACTCAATTCAAAGTGCACCCCCGCTCCATTTTTTATTATTATTTTTAGTTAATTAATTACTTAGTTAACTATTAATTAGGATTTATCTATTTAATATTTAGGATTAATTCAATTAAAAAATAATTAGGTTTTTGTTATTTATTTATTCATGATAATTTGGTTTTTTATTTAATTGATTAATTAATTATAATATTAATATTTTAATTCATTAGGAATATATTATTATTAGGGTTAATTAAATCAGGAATCATGTGATAGAATCAGGGATAACTCTTAGAGTTTTAAGGGATATAAAAATGGGATAAAATACAGATAGGGGATATATCTTATGATATCTAATTTAATTTGTTTGTATTACATTTAATTTAATTTATGTTGTATTATATTATTATATCATATTTATTTTATTTTTGTTAATTAAATTAAATGATATTTTCAAATTTATTGGGACAAGGACATGTGATACAATGTGGGATAAATTCCAAAGTCTTCAAGGGTTAAATCGGGATTAAAATTGGGATGAAAGATTATGTCTAATATCTAATAATGACGCCTAATTTATTTTCTTAAATAAATTAAATACTATATTTTACAAGGGACAAAGGTATAAAATCAACTTAAACTCACTACAAACCGTAAGAAAATTTTAAGGGATAAAAATAATCAACCGACCAACCCTTTTTTAAGAAGAACTATGGTACTCCGATCCTTCGCCTAATGCGAAGGTACGTCGACATAGAGTTGTAAACTCTGGTGAGTACGATAATAAAAAGTCTTTTTGTGTCTCTCTTCCATTTAATAAAATACCTTATGTAAATAAATAAATAATTAATAGTTAATCATTAATCAAGAAAATACCTTAGGCATACACACTAACCCTAGAATTAAAGGAGGATCCCATTGAGTACAATGGAGGTAAGGGGTGCCTAGTACCTTCCCCTTATTTAACCGACTCCCGGACCTAGTTTCTCACCTTTAAGTATTAGGTTTTATCATTATTTCTCTATTCCTTAGTGTTACATATAATTTTTAACCGACTCCCGAACCTATGTGTTGGCAGCAATTTTGGTAAAACCTAGAGTGTTCACAAGTTGTCACAAGTGTTGTCTTGACATGAGATAACATGTTCCCGCAGGGTGTTTAAAATGTGAATGTGCAGAGTTTTACTGAGATGTCAGACCCGATTTCATGACATCTGTATACAGAACATTCAGTCTGAATGTTAGGTATTGTGTGATTGCGCTGTTTATGCTAATCTCTGTGTGATTGTTGTATTGATTGAACGCGCCATTCAATCAGTAATTAAAACCAAATTGAATTATTTTCCAACGAGATATTATCAGCTGTCATGAGAAGATGTGAATGGAAAATAGTTTTAGGGTTTTGTGATGTCCAAGCCCAACCAAACGCTTCTATAAAAAGGGCATGGAAAACCTGGTTTTATACACAAGAAATAACGAACGAAATATTGAGAGAGAATAAGGGTTTTAGTCTTGTGTGGTCGTGTGTATTGTTAGTCATTCATTCATCCATAGATGATTGAATTGGACTGACTTTTGAGTTGTAATTTGTCCACTCTAAGCTTTGAAGCATGAGTGTGTGTTAACTTGGTTGAAGCTTTTAAGCAAGATCAATTATGTGTTCTTGAAGAGTGTCTTCTTTTCATTGTAGTATTTGTTTTTACATCACTGTTATGATTGAGGGGGAGTGAGTAGGATCTCATATCTAGGAGTTCTTAGATAGAAGTCTCACGGGTAGAGATTAGGTAAAAAGACTGTAACTTGAAGTTGTTTATTGAGAGTCTTTGAGCTAATTCTGTTTAGCGGATTTCCTTCCTGGCTTGGTAGCCCCCAGTTGTAGGTGAGTTTGCACCGAACTGGGTTAACAATTGCTTGTGTCACTTGTATTACTGTTCTTTATCTTTCATCCAGTTTATATTGTTCAGATATTAGTGTCGTGACATTACCTTCGACATCTCATATCTGATACCAGAATTTCAATTGGTATCAGAGCAGGCATCCTCCTCTAGTTCTGGGTGAGATTTAGGGACGTTACTTTCTGGTACTATGGATAGAGACGGAGGATCTATTCACAGACCACCTATTCTGGATAGATCCAACTATGACTACTGGAAACCTCGAATGGTAGCCTTCCTGAAATCTTTTGATAATAAGGCTTGGAAGGTTGTTTTAACAGGCTTGGAACATCCAGTTATTACTAAGGAAGGAGAAGCTACAACTGATAAGAAGGCAGAGGAACAATGAACCAAGGAGGAGGATGATCTAGCCCTTGGGAACTCTAAAGCGTTGAATGCTATATTCAATGGGGTTGATAAGAACATCTTTAGATTGGTGAACAACTGTGAGGTGGCTAAATATGTTTGGAATATTCTCAAAACCACTCATGAAGGCACCTCTAGAGTGAAGATGTCTAGACTGCACCTGCTCAGTACCAAGTTTGAAAATTTGAGGATGAAAGAAGATGAAAATATTCATGAATTTCATATGAATATCCTTGAAATTGCTAATGCCTCAAGAGCCCTGGGTGAGAAGATGGCAGATGAAAAACTAGTGAGGAAAATACTCAGGTCACTTCCTAAGAGATTTGCCATGAAAGTGACAGCCATAGAAGAGTCTCAAGACATTTGCAATATGAGAGTGGATGAGTTAATTGGATCCCTCCAAACATTTGAGTTGGGAATGTGTGATGGATCTAAAAAGAAAGTCAAAAGCATAGCCTTCATGTCAAACACTGAAGAGAAAGAGGAAGAAAGTGGTCAAGATACCGATGAAGATCTGGAAAATGATGTAGCATTACTGGGAAGACAGTTCAACAAACTTCTGAAAAAGATGGATGTAAGGTCTAAGTCTAATGTCAAGAACATCTCATCTGACATCAGTAGGTCCAATAATGCTGGAAGAAGAACAAGATCTGATGAAAAGTCCAAAGAAGGAAAAGGAGTTCAGTGCCATGAATGTGATGGGTATGGACACATTAGAGCTCAATGTGGGACCTACCTCAAGAAACAGAAGAAGAGTCTTGCTGCTACTTGGTCTGATGAAAGTGAAACAAAAGGAGAGTCTGCAAATCTTGTGACTGCCTTGACTGGAAGATGGGGTTCTGATAAAGACTCAAGTGATAATGAAGTAACCTTTGATGAGTTAGCCACTACCTACAGAAAGCTGTGTCACAGAAGTGAAGAAGTGCGTCAACAAGTGGAAAGTCAGAAGAAAGTGATAACACAACTAGAGAATGAGAAGACAAAACACTTGGAAACCATCTCTAAGTTGAAGACTGAAGCAGTGTTCTTGAACTCCAAACTGGATGAGATGACAAAGTATGTCAGAATGCTAAACAATGGATCTAACACCCTAGACAAAATTCTTCAGACTGGAAAAATGGCAGGAGACAAGTCTGACCTTGGGTTCAATGAATCCAAACCTGAGTGTAGTCACACTGGTAGAAAACCAAAGATGTCACATCATGTGTCACAACATCATAAGGGAAGACAACATAAAGGAAAACACCAAAGATGGAGATGTCATTACTGTGGAAAATTTGGCCACATAAAACCATTCTGCTATAAGTTGTATGGCTATCCTAGTCCTTCTAATCATCAACCTAGACCCAAACATCACATCCCTGTCAACACAAAATAATGGGTTCCTAGGACTGGTGTTACTAACCTGATAGCTCACACTTCCTTCAGAGTTTCAGCCAAAGAAGACTGGTATTTTGACAGTGGATGCTCCAGACACATGATTGGAAGCAAAAACCTGCTAATTAATCTTCATCCTCATGCCACCAGCTATGTAACCTTTGGTGATGGAGAAAAGGGTGAAATCAAGGGGATTGGAAAGCTAAACTGCCATGGAGTCCCTAACCTTGACAATATCCTACTTGTTAAAGGACTGACTGCAAACCTAATCAGCATCAGTCAACTATGTGACCAAGGTCTAAATGTAAACTTCACAAAAACTGAATGTCTGATTACTAATAAAGAAAATGAATTGATCATGAAAGGAGTCAGGTCTAAGGACAACTGCTATATGTGGAGTTCTCAAGAAACTGGCTATTCATCAACGTGTAGTCTAGCCAAAGAAGAAGAAGTGAAGATATGTCATAAAAAAGTGGGCCATCTGCATCTTAAAGGAATGAAGAGGATTATATCTATTGAAGCTGTCAGAGGGATCCCAAATTTAAAGATTGATGAAGGAAGAGTTTGTGGGGAGTGTCAGATTGGAAAACAGACAAAGATGTCATATCAGAAGCTCAGACATGACACCATTTCCAAAGTGCTGGAACTTCTCCACATGGACTTGATGGGACTTATGCAGGTGGAAAGTCTTGGTGGGAAAAAATATGCTTATGTGGTGGTGGATGACTTCTCCAGATACACCTGGGTCAATTTTATAAGGGAAAAATCTGATGTATTTGAGGTATTCAAAGATCTTTGCCTAAGACTTCAAAGAGAAAAAGAAAGTCAGGTTATAAGAATCAGAAGTGATCATAGGAAAGAATTTGAGAACAACAAATTTGTTGGATTCTGTGCATCTGAAGGAATTAGTCATGAGTTCTCATCTCCTATTACCCCTCAACAAAATGGTGTGGTAGAAAGGAAAAATAGAACTCTCCAAGAGTCTGCCAGAGCTATGATTCATGCTAAGAAATTGCCCTACCACTTCTGGGTTGAAGCTATGAACAAAGTCTGCTATGTTCACAACATAGTAACCTTGAAGAAAGGGACTCCTACTACTTTATATGAAGTCTGGAAAGGAAGAAGACCTACTGTCAAATACTTCCATGTGTTTGGTAGAAAATGTTATACCTTGACTGATCGTGAGCAAAGAAGGAAGATGGATCCCAAGAGTGATGAAGGAATATTTCTGGGCTACTCAACAAACAACAAAGCATTTAGAGTCTTTAATTCCATAACAAAAGTAATGATGGAATCTATCAATGTTATGGTTGATGATCAACAGGCTGATGTCACAGACGATGTTGAGACATCTCAAAATGATGCCCCATCTGATTTCCCAGATAAAAGTAATGAGAGTGAACTCACTCTAGCTAAACCTGAAGCTGACAAAATTAATAAGGGACCCTCTATCAGAATTCAGAAGGATCATCCTAAAGATCTCATTATAGGAGACCCAAATAAAGGGGTCACAACTAGATCAAGGGAAGTGATCTCACATGGCTATTTTGTGTACAAGATTGAGCCTAGAAATGTCAAGGAAGCCTTGACTGATGAATTCTGGATCAATGCCATGCAGGAAGAGTTAGGCCAATTCAAGAGAAATGAAGTATGGGAACTGGTTCCAAGACCTGAAGGAATAAATGTTATTGGAACAAAGTGGGTTTACAAGAATAAATCTAATGAACAAGGGGTGGTTACTAAAAATAAAGCAAGATTAGTAGCACAAGGATACACTAAAGTTGAAGGAGTTGATTTTGATGAAACATTTGCCCCTGTAGCTCGCCTTGAATCCATTAGACTATTGCTTGGAGTGGCATGTATTCTGAAGTTTAAACTGTTCCAAATGGATGTAAAAAGTTCCTTCTTGAATGGTTACTTAAATGAGGAAGTATATGTTGAACAACCTAAAGGGTTTACAGATCCAAATCTTCCAAAGCATGTGTATAAGTTGAAGAAAGCCCTCTATGGTTTGAAACAAGCTCCTAGGGCTTGGTATGATAGACTCACAGTGTTTCTCATTAACAATGGATACAGGAAGGGAGGCATTGACAAGACCTTATTTGTTAAGAATGAAGGAGGAAAACTCATGGTGGCTCAAATATATGTGGATGATATTGTGTTTGGTGGGATGTCAGATCAGATGGTCGAACATTTTGTTAATTAAATGCAGTCTGAATTTGAAATGAGCCTTGTTAAAGTAAATGACAAGAAAATTAAATGTTAGTTGTAAAGTTAGTATGTTAATTGGTGCTTTAAGGCAAATTTAGCGTTATGTTAAACAATCATAATTGGACTTATGTAGAAGTCACAACTATCTAAGGTCGGTCAATAATAATATTGGTGTTAATGCGTGCTAGAGACAAGATATCCAAGACCAAGCTCCTAAAGCATACCACACACACACAAAAAACAAGAGGGGATGAACCTATCTCAATTAAGCTTATGTTGATTCATCTGACACAAGATCATTGATGAATCAACTAGCTAATGATCCATGAGAATTCATTGGCCAATAGATGATTGGGGAAGAAATAAGATGAAGAGGGAGAGATGAAATGAAATAGATCCCAAATTGGTCAAGGGATGAACCTCACTTGATCAATAACATTCATTCATCTTGAGGGATGAAGTTTTAAACTTCATCAACCTCTTAAATCCAATGGTATTGACCAAGTCAATGTCAAATTCAACCAAGACCAAAGCCAAACAGAAGCAAGGTCAACACAAAATAAACACAAAAGCTCAAAAGAGCATTAAATCAATTAAACTATTTTTAAAACATTTTAAAAAATGAAGAAAAAATAAGTTTTCAAACATCAAAAACCTAAAACCCCTTAAAAACACAAAAGAAATGGCCAAGAGATTTATCATTGGTCAAGCAAGGTCAAAGGATCATTGACTAATTTTTTGGAATTTTTCAAAACTCATAAGTAATTAAAAGATAATTAAAACAAGTTAAAAATCACAAAATTTACCAAAAATATCAAACTTAATAAATTAATTTTAAATCATAAATGGGAAGAACAAAATATTTATAAATTTTTGGTGTTGGTCCCATGATTTTTGGATCAAAAACGAAATTATGGTGATTTTTAGAAGAAAAATCTATTTAATAATCAATTTGGAAAAATAAAATAAAACAAAAAAAACGGAGCCATCAAATCTCCCTCATTAATTGAGGTGGAAAATCTGATGGTCAGAAACACGCGTTCCATGGTGCTCCTCGGTCAATGCACTCACACGCGTGGTAATCAAAACCAAAGGGCATGATTAAAATATGGAAGAGAGATCCAAGGGTGAGGGCTTCGCCACGCCACCACCAGATCCCTAGCTCCGGTCATCTTCTCCGATGAAGGTCACCAGACTGTCAGGATCAAAATTGTCCAGATATGGATGGGTCATACATCATTTTAAAGGAAAAATTGCAAGGATCACGAATATCACCTCCATTTGTTCCATCTCTCACTCTATAGTTAAAAAAGTGAAGATGAAAATCGAGGTGTCCAACCTAAGTTGCTTCGAATCAAGTCCAAAACAACTCAGTAATGTTGCCTACATTGGTAGGACTTCAGCCATCACAAAATTGAGTTCAGATCTAGAGTATTAAGGAAGATTCGAAGAGATGAAATTCTGAGAAAATCACCTTTTGTGAGCAGCTTTTGAGCTTGAATCTTGATGCAATTACTAGTGATTTCTCTTCCTCTTGCTTACAGAAGTTCAATGGAATGGAAAAGGGAAGGAACCTTTGGAGTTTCTATTCACAAACTTAGGTTGAACAAAAACTCGATTTCAAAGAAATCTTCAAAGTTTTCTATGGAGTGAGGCTATGGCAATGTCTGGCAAAGCCTGGGAAGGGTTCTCCTTAATTCTCAGCAAATGGCAATTGATTTATAGGCCAAGCCAATGATATTTACACCTTTCCAATTTTGGATAAAATGAACAATTCATGGTGCATGGGTGCATGTTCAGGACCAATTCATGATTGAAATCTATTCTAATTTGTGCCAAAATATTGTTGAAGTCATCACACAAAGCCATGCAAAGTTGTACCATGTTTGGAGTTCAAAACTTTCCAAAATAATCCATGGAAATACCTTATGCACAAGTCCCTCATTTCTCATTCAAATGGTGTGATCTTGGACTATTTGGAAATCTCTCATCATAAGGAACAACTTTAATGTTGTGACTTTTTCAATTTGAAGCTTGGAAAATGGAGAAAGTTGGCCTTGAAGATGGAGGTAACAAACATACAAAGAAATTTTTCGAAGTTAAAATCCAAATGACCTCTCTTTCTACCTTGAATAACTTTTGATATGAGCTTCAAATGAACTTGGATCATTTTGAAACATTGTATATGTTTCAATTATATTCAATTTGACAATAAATTTGGCACCATTTGGAGTTTGGATGATGTAGTTATGGGTTTTAGAAGTTGAGGAAATTTGTTTGTTCAATGATGAGGACCAAAATGGACCTATAATGTTTCCTCATGATACATGACTTTGCAAGTAGAATTTGATCTTTATCAAAGAATAAAAGTTTAATAAGACATCTTGAAATTAATCATGAAACTTTAATCATGTTCATATCATAAAATGAGGAAGTTATGGTTCTTGGAAGTTGACCTTCTATCTAGGGCACAAATAAAATGACCTAGAATCTTTCACCATAAAAAATGACTTTCCAAGAAAAATTAGATCTTGAGGCCAACATGAAAGTTGTTTGTAATGTCATAAAGAGTAACTCTTATCTTGGAATCATTTTAATATGATAATAATTGTAGGAGATAGGGTCTAGGAAACCCTAGATTTGACCAGTTGATTTTTCTGGTCAACTTCCTTGAATCAACTTGCACACTTGAAGTTCCTTTTCTATTAGGGGATCATGAAGGATCATATATTCTTATGATGATGTAAAATGAAGTATACATTGATATCTTTGACTAATTGTTGAAGAAATTTGCTGAGGAAGGCACACAAGATACCCAGATGAATTAGGGTTTCCTTGACAAACAAGCTTGAAACTCTTGATGAATTCTTAATCAAAATGACAAATAAAGAACATGGGGAGACATATATGATGTCTATAAATAATTTGGACCTTTTCCTACTTGATATCTTGCATTGAGGGTCTCAAATCCTAGTTGTGGGATTGGTGGGGCACAAATGGATACACACACTACCTACAAAAGAACCAAAGCTATACTAGATATATTTTTGTATTTTGGTTAGTAAACAAAGAAAATAAAGTATGATAAAATCATACTTTCTTGGTGATCTCTCCCAATTAAAATCCAATGAATGATAAGTGAGGAGAATACCAAGGCGTGATCTCAATGCTAATGCACAACTATGAGATGGCATGAGGGATCTTAGGGGTCAACATTGAGGTCTTACACCACCTCTTACTTCTAATGTTTTTGAGACAGTGCCAACTCTGGATGGTGAGGCTACTGAGAATGCTAAGTCAGAGGCATTTGGAGGAGGCCTTGTAGAGTTGTCACTACTGCCCCTGTACTCAGACCGTACATCCAGACACATCTGAAATGAAGAGGTAACATTAGTTGGATTCATTCTTTTTTATTTATGTTTATTTTAATTGACAAGTTTCCGACATTGTTTTTTTCTTTCTGCAGGACTGTGACCCACTGAAGTATATTAACCACAAGCGGAAGATTATTGGCTTTCCTCAACCGAATGAGGATTGGTTTCAGACATCTTTGTCCCTATCTGGGATGAAGGACTTGTGCATGACCATTTATGTTACAATCAATCACGGGATGCTTAATGCATTCGTGGAGAGATGACACTCAAAGACCTCGTCATTTCATCTCCCACATGGTGATATGTCTATCACACTCGACGGAGTGTCGTGTTTGCTACATCTTCTGATTAGAGGGAGACTTCTAGATCATGAGAGACTTACCAAAGACGAGGCACTTGAGATGATGGTAGACTATATAGGCACTGACCCAACATAGACGAATGAGGAGTTGGATAAGACCAGGGTGCTCATGCCAAGTTTGAATACCTGAAAAAGGTATATACAAATGAGCTCTAGAGAGTATATCAAGCTATGGGTGATGACAAACAGGTTAGGCTCCACCGAGCACATGCTATGAGAGCATACATGTTTTATTTGGTTAGCACTGTTATTTTTATGGACAAGAGTGCTACTTATACAAATGTCACATCTGTATATGGTGCATGTTGCTCCAAGAGATCCACCGATGCCAACTCATCAGGAGATACTAAATGAGGAACATGCACAGTTAGATCATGCTAAGGATATCTTTCCTAAATTTCGTTGCATAGTGGAGATTGTGCAGACAGACATTGACAAAGGTATCTTCCTTGATGAATCTGATGTGAGACATGTCCTAGATGTCATTATGATGGAGGCACGTGGGGCATTGATGTATCAGAGACAACTCTAGAGGACAGAGGGGTTGATGGTCAAGGAGGTAGGGGAGACAGAGGAGATGTAGTCCGACATACACAATAGTGCAATAGTATATAATAGGTGTAATATGAATTATATTTTATTTTCATCTCATGCTACTTTATCATTGTATTCGACTTTATTTATATATGATATTTAGATCATCTGAATTTATATACGTCATTTTTTGTATATGGATTGTATGATTTAAATCTTCATCTGAATACGTGTAAACAAAATACAATATGTACTATTTTGTTCTGATAGATTACAAATATACATCTCTCCATAAAATAAACGGAAATGCATCTCTCAAATATTTTAATGTTAACTGAGAATTGAGTGCGTCTATGAATACATCTATGAAATATGAGAGCATTTAAGTATTTTTATACGGTGCATAAGAAACAAATATATGATGCATTAAGAAATTTCCATTAATTTTCATACTTTTTTTAAAAAAAAACTTTCAGATAAATCAAATAAAAAAGGTGTCCAATTATACTAAAATATATATATATATATATATATATATATATATATATATATATATATATATATATATATATATATATATATATATATATATATATATATATATATATATATATATATATATATATATATATATATATATATATATATATATATATATATATATATATATATATATATATATATATATAATTGATATTACATTAAAAATATTCAAACTGTGGTACGGAATGATAATAAATTATAATTATTTTTCTAAAAAATAGACATTTTCTCCGTCTTATAATGAATGACTTATTTAAAATAAAAAAATATTCTAAAATGAATGATACATTTTAATTTTTAATGTATTTTTTTTTAAAATTTTATCCTCTAATTAATATTATTTTCGTTATTTTCAGTATATGAAGAAATGTTTGATTATTAACAATTTTGTCAACAAGGGAATTTTCAATAGACTCACCATATTCCTGGATGATTTGAGTGACATCCACAAAATCATTTCCAAGGGAGTTGCCATCAGATTTTTCAAATTTCTCAACCACCAAATCAAGTAGTTCTTCAAACTTGTTTGCAATGTAGGTATTTTAGCCACACTAATTATTTGTAGATCATGACCATTAATATCCAACAAAGTCTCATTTTGTTTGTTTATAAGAGGTATTCTATCTTCAATTGTGTTCTTCTTTAGTTACCCACTTCCCTTCTCTAAAGTCTCCCTAATATTGTTGTCGTTTTTAACGACATAGGTTTTAGTGTTTTGAATATACTATATAATTTAGTCGTCATTGGTGTTTCTAACTTTGTAATTTGACCTCTTTGAACTCACCGTTTATTTCAACTTTCGGCACATATATTGTTTTGTTAGCTTTTCCTTATTTTTTTTTTATAATTTTTTTTTCGAAAGAAAAATAAGTAACTAGTGATTAATTAAAAAATAAATGATTTTTGTGTGTGTAGTAATGATCATATGTAGTTTGTTTAAATATTTATAGTATTTTTTTGGATAATTTTTCTATATAAAAAATTGGTTTTCAATTAAAAAATTGTTAATAAGTTAGGAGCACATATGTGCATAATACACAATATATGATCATATCGTTTTTCAGTAAAATAAAAGTAAATTGAAAAGTTTTGTTAAAGTTAATTTAGACAATAATTAATTCTACCAAAACTAATTAATAATTAAATGAAATATTTTAAACAATTATTAAGTGAAATATTTAGCCTATATGATTAAAAGAAGATATGTCGTTAATTGATATATTTTATTAAATAAAAAGAATCAGTTTTACAAAATACAAACAAATAAGTTATAAAAATCAAAATAGTTCTAAAATTTAATTAAAAATATAATAAATTAAAAAATATACATATCAAAACCCTTCTGTAATTGTTTAAGATATTTTTATACTACATATCAAAACCAGTTTGTTAATTTTTAAACGGTCAATGTCTAAGTATCAGACTTGCACAATAATAAAAAAATTAAATTAATTAAAAAAATAATGTTAATATAAATTAAACATTATTTAATTATTAAAAAATAATTCCATATTAATTTAAAATTAAATTAAATGATTATTAAATAAGATAAAAGTAATATGTGATTCTTGTTGAGATTTTAAAACTTTATAAAATTGAATGAAATATATATATATATATATATATATATATATATATATATATATATATATATATATATATATATATATATATATATATATATATATATATAATCTCAAACATAAATTAATATATTGTTTACACCATCTTTTTAATACAATTATATGACTTAAGATAATGCTAAAAAATAAAATAAACTGAATCCTCTTTCTTTCGATGTATACAACAATGAGGTTAATTTATCAAGATCTTCACTCAACCTTGACTACCACCTTTCAGATTCAACAATCTTTTTTCAAGGCTCAAATTTGCATCGACCTTCACTCAACCATGTCGAAAGTCTCTTGTTTGAGCCTTGATATGTTCGATGGAACTAGAAACTCCAACTCCTTATGTAGCAACCTTCACTCAGTTATATTAAAGCTTTCTAGGAGCAAGAAAACCCTTCTTTTTCCTCGATTAGATTGTTAATCTCATCTACATAACAAAAAATTGATTTTCCAATCTGAAATCTCAAAACCTATTTTTTTTCATTCATTTATTGATTCAAGTTATTACATTCCCTGATTCGAATCCTTCTTACAAAACTGATTTTTTTTTGAAATTTCAAACTTTCACGGTTGAATTGAGAACTTTCAAACTTTAATTATACATTCATGAGCTTTTTTTTATTTAAGTTTTTTACTAATCAACTTGAACCATATTGCACCGACTTTAAATGAAGGGTTTATTTATGCATGAGAAGACACTTTGATAAAAAACTCTCAACCCTATAATGCACAAATATCTATTCAAGAGTATACTCAATTACTAAGAAGATAAAATAATTGATAACCAAGTGACAAACTACAAAACCATAATCATATCAAAATTCTAGAAGATCAGAGTACTTTTAATAACACTCTTCCTTGTCACTATATAAAGTAACATACATATGATATCTCTTAAAAGAATCTCCTCCAATGTCACATATCATATCTTCTAGTCAATCATCCACATCCACATCAGATTCCTCTATGTGTGTTGTAGTTGGGGGTTTTTATAACTTCACCATGACACACCCGTCTTGTATAATTTTGATAAATTCCATCACAACATAGATGATTCAATATTTCTTCCTTTCCACGTTTTTTTGAAATAACACAACAAACATAAGGGCAATAAAAAATCCATTATTGTTAGGATGACTTATTTCATCGAATTATAGAAATTCAACCACTTCATTTATATACTCTGCACTTAATATACTATACATCACCCAACTACGATCAATAACCAATACACAAAATTCAATCAATAGTTTTGTGTTGATTGGTGATCATCCACAACTATGATCCATAAGAACATGTAATACAACTATAAAAATATAGGCAAACATACTAGCACAAACTATACCATAATTAAGTTGCATTTAGCGATAATACTATAGTTATTTTAAAATTTTACATTAGAAATTATTAGACCAGTGACTTTAAACACAAGAGAGGGAGGGGTGACTTATAAAGGTTAAAAAATGAGCTTGGTTGTGTGATTTATTTTGGCTATTGTTGATGATGGAGGATCCCATACAGAAAGATTGAAGAATGCACATAAAGTATGCAGCAGAATGTAAAGAAGAAGAAGAAGAAGTATGAAAAATACTGTTACATTGATTGATATGAGAAGAAGATACAATGGTGCTATATATACACAAGTAGTAACCAATCTAAGCCTGCCACCTAAGCCAACAGAAATACATAAGCTAACAGAAATACATTATACCAGTATGAATAAAGGATGTATAATCCAATATGCCCCCTCAAGTTGGACTGTGGATAGTGCAGAGTCCTAACTTGGAAAGGATAGAGGAAAAAGCAGGAGAATGCAAAGGCTTTGTGAAAACATCTGCTAGCTGGTCATTGGTGGAAACAGGAAGCAAGTGGATGAGCCTGGAAACGATTTTCTCTCGAATCACATGGCAATCGAGCTCAATGTGTTTACTTCTTTCATGGAATGTAGGGTTATGCGCAAGGTAAATGGCAGATTTTCTATCACAATATACAGATGTCGGCTGTGAAAGTTGTACCATTAGGTCATTAAAGAGAAATTGCAGCCATTGAATCTCACAAGTGAGAGAAGCTAAGGCTCTGTATTCAACTTCTGTGGAGGATCTGGACACAGTATTCTGCTTCTTAGACTTCCAGCATAACAAGGAATTACCAAGAACAACACAAAAGCCAGTGATGGATTTTCTTGTGGTAGGACATCTAGCCCAGTCAGAATCAGCAAAGGCACACAGTTTGAGAGGACTAGAAGCTGAAAGAAATATACCTTTGGCTGGAGAGCTCTTCAAAAACCTTAGAATTTTGGTTGCAGCCTGATAGTGTGGACACAAGGGGCTTAGATACAAATTGACTCAAGTGCTGCACTGCAAAAGATATATCAGGCCTAGTGTTGGTGAGATAGATTAACCTGCCAATCAACCGTCTGTAGGAGGTAGGATCAGGCAAAAGTTCACCATCAGTAGGAGAAAGCTTGAGATTGGGATCAAAGGGAATAGAAGAAGGCTTGGCTGCCAGAAAACCTGTATCTTCCAAAAGCTCAAGAGTGTATTTTCTTTGGTTCATGAAAATACCTTTTGAAGATCTAGCAATCTCAAAACCCAAAAAGAACCTGAGCTGGCCAAGGTCTTTAATCCTGAACTTATCATCAAGTATGTGTTTAACATGATGAATCTCATGTAAAGAATTGCCGGTTAACACAATATCATCGACATAGACAAGGATGGAAGTGAAAGTATCCTTGGTAGATTTAACATAGAGAGAATGATCAGCCTGTGATTGAGTATACCTCAGAGAGATTAAGAAGGTCGATAGTTTTGAGTACCACTGTCTACTGGCCTGTTTGAGACCATATAGAGACTTTTGTAATTTGCATACCTGAGATGGAATAGCTGAAGTGAGACCAGGAGGGAGTGTCATATATACCTCTTCATGTAAGTCACCATGAAGGAAGGCATTATTAACATCCAACTGTTCCATACGCCAACCCTTTATTGCACAATAGACAACAAAACTCTTACTGTGGTGATCTTGGCTACAGGAGAAAAGGTGTCAAAGTAATCTACACCTTCCATTTGAGTGTATCCCTTAGCTACCAGCCTAGCTTTATACCTCTCAATAGAACCATCAGCCTTATATTTGATTTTGTATACCCACCTGCAGCCTATGGGAACTTTTCCTGGAGGAAGTTCAACAACCTCCCATGTTTGGTTTTCTGCAAGAGCCTGTAGTTCAATATCCATGGCTTGCTTCTAACAATCACTCTTAATGGCTTGATTATATGTTTTAGGTTCAGTGTTAGAGGAAATAGAGAAATAAAAATGTTTATATGTAGGAGAGCAATTGTTATATGTAAGCACAAAAGATAAAGGATAAAGGACATGGGAATGAGGTTTTGAGAGAGAGGAGTAACAATGATAATCCTTTAGATATTGGGGAGGGTGAGATGACCTAGAAGACTGTCTTAAGGGAACAAAATTGTTATCTGCAGAGGATTGGGGAATTAAACCAGTAGAGGAAGAATCATTGGATAAAAGAGTGTTAGGTTCTAATGTATGCTCAGAGTGAGTACTAGGTTCTGGAGAATCAGTATGAGTAGGAAGATTATTAGGGAGAGAGGTCAGTGAACCAGGACTATGGTGGTTGAAATCAGGATGGGAGTTGGCATAGTCATTAGTGGATGTGGACACATAAGAAGATAAAGACAGATCAGTACTGGATTGAGTTTGAGGTATGGGAAAAGGCAGGTCATCTAAGTTTTGGCTTGGTGAGGGATCTGCAAGACTATTATCAGAATGAGCAGAGTTATGCTTAAAGGGAACTGTGTTTTCATAGAAGACAACATTCCTTGAGACAAAAATATTATGGTTATGGAGGTCATATAAAATGTAGCCTTTTGTACCATCTCTATAACCAAGGAAAATACATTTTCTAGCTCTAGAGTCAAATTTTGCTCTGTGAGCTTGGAGTGTGGTGGCATAGCACAAACATCCAAAGACCTTAAGATGGATAATGGAGGGAGGTTGACTGAATAGAATTTCATAAGGACATTTTTATTTGAGCAGGGGTGAGGATAGTCTGTTGATTATGTGGACAACATGTTGGATGTGGAAGTTCCACAAGTTTAAAGGGATGTTTGAATGAAAAAGTAAGGACCTAGAAACATTGAGTATGTGCTGGTGTTTTCTTTCCACCACTCCATTTTGTTGGGGTGTTTCAACACAAGTCCTTTGATGAATAATTCCTTGGGATAAAAGGAAATCTGCAAGAGCTATGAACTCAGTCCCATTGTCAGATCTTAGGCATTTGAGTGTGGTATGGAATTGGGTTTTAATGTATGCTATGAATTGGATAAGGCTTTTTCTGGTTTGGTCTTTGGTTTTGAGGAAAATAACCCATGTGTGCCTACTGTAATCATCAACAAGAGTGAGAAAGTATTTATGCCCTAAGGTAGAAACAGTGGAGAAAGGTCCCCACAAATCAGCATGCAAAATATCAAAAGGAGCAGAAGAACATGAAGTGCTATTAGGAAAAGATAACTTTCTTTGTTTAGCAAAGTGACAAGAGTCACAAGGAACAACATCTTTATTACAAGGAATGAAAGGAATTTTTTTAGAAATAGCTTGTAAACCTGTATTGGATAGATGGCCTAATCTTAAGTGCCAAAGAGTACAAGAATTTAAAGCAATAGAAGGATTTGTGGATTGATGAGCCGTGGAGTCAAGGACATATAGTCCTCTTTGCAGGCTAGCTATACCAATCAGAACCTTGGAATGAGTCTGCATGATATGACAGTTGTTAGCAGTGAATTGAACTAGGCATTTATTGCTATCTATCAATTTAGCAACAGAGATGAGATTGACATGAAAACTTGGAATATAAAGAACATTATGTAGAGTTAAGGATGGAGAAATAGCAATAGTACCAGAAATGGATGCTACAACTTGGGAGCCATTAGGCAGACTAACAGGAATAGGGACTATGTTTTTGTATTGAGTAAAAGAATCAAAATTGAAAGTAAAGTGATCAGTAGCACCTGTATCTAAGATCTAGAGATTAGAGTTCTTACCATTCATGTTGGATGCATGAGAATTCATAACAAAAGGGGATGTGGAGACAGAGTTGACTGTGAAATTAAGTTTGGATTGTTGGAGTAAAGCCAAAATATTGTTGTATTGCTCCTGAGTAAAACCAAAAGCAGAAGGTGTTGAACACTGAGGAGAAGCTTCTGTAGCACTGTTAGCCGTGGCAGCTGCTGGTGTTGGTGTAAGCCCTAGAGGCCAATACTTTTTGGTACTTGTATCGAATTATTTATTAATAATAAAAGGCATTTTCTTTATTATGGTTGATTAATAAAGTCCATGGAATAGATAGTCCGTTTAATGTATTAAATGTGACTTAATCATGAGAACACATTAAACATAAGGACATTATTCTTAAAGTATCCGTAGTCGAGCTTTAGTGTGAAGTGGGATAACATTAAAGCATTAAGACTATTATGTTTGTAGACTGATGATCACATCTCATGGATCATGGATAAAGAGTTATCAAGTCTTAAACATAGGTATGAATATTAGGAGTAATATTTATACCGGATTGACCCGCTATGAGAATACTATATAGAAAGTTATGCAAAGTGTCATAAGTTATTCTCATGGTGATAATAGTGTATGCCACTCTTCGACCTGAAACCACTATGGATCCTAGATGTAGAGTCGAGTGCTTTATTGCTGATCCAACGTTGTCCGTAACTGGATAACCATAAAGACAGTTGATGGGTACTCCACAAAGCATGCTGAGGGACATGAGTGTCCTAGATGGAATTTGCCCATCCTGCGTAACAGGATAAATGTCTATGGGCCCAATATTGAACTGGACAAGGATGACACGGTCTATACCTTGTGTTCAATATAGACATAAGGGCAAAAGGGTAATTATATACATAAGTATTATCACAGAAGGAATTGTCAGATCACATGACATTTTCGTGTCTTGGGTAGCAGTGATGTGTTGCTAGATACCGCTCACTGTTTATTATGTTAAATACATGATTTAATATAATTGCCAACGTCGCGAAAACCTACAGGGTCACACACAAAGGACGGATTGATGAGAGATAGAGTAACTAAGGAATACCGTAAGGTACGGTGCCCTTAAGTGAGTTATGGAACATCGTAAGGTACAGTGTACTTAAGTAGAATATGAAATATGGTAAGGTACCATGTGCTTAAGTGATTTTGGGCATATTATAAGATATGGGCCAAAGTACACTTAAGTGGGCTTTTAGCTTGAAGCCCACACAAGAGGTTCTATAAATAGAACCCTTGTGCAGAAGCATTCAGTGCGGTTGCATTATTTTCGTTTTCTCTCTCTCTCTCTCTCTCTCTCTCTCTCTCTCTCACTCAAAGCCTTCACTCGTACCAGCTAGCACTGAGATTGAAGGAATCCGTTCGTGTGGACTGAGTAGAGACGTTGTCATCGTTCAACGTTCGTGATCACTCTGTGGATCTGCATCAAAGGTTTTGATCGTCACAAGAGATCTGCACCAAAGGTTTCAATCGTCACAAGAGGTAAATATTCTATCACTGATCATGACCATTCGTAAGGATCTCTAAAGGAGAAAATTTTAATTTCCGTTGCGTTTTGGATCGCAATTCTCCTTCAGCCGGAATCTTGCCTTTGTTCTTAAAACCTGGAGGATAGCCATGCTTTTGAAAAGACGTCTCCAATGTGTGATTAGTTCTTCCACAGTGAGTGCAGATCCTGTTGGTACCTTTGGAGCCGTGATAACCCTGATTCTTGCCTTTGTAATTAGTGTTACCCTGTTTGGCATCATAGTTTCCTTCAGTAGTCTGGACTTGTAAGGCAACTGTTTCCTCAACAGTGCTAGCAGTAGGAGTATCACCATTGATGGAGCTATGCATCTCTCTTTCTTGTTGTATAACAAGTGAGAATGCGTAATTGATATCAGGAAGGGGATTCATCATCATTATTTGTGATTTGGAATGCGTAAATTTTTCAGATAATCCTTTCAGAAACCGTATAACGTAATCTTGCTCTATGTATTTCTTGATGGAAGCTATGGCACCACAAGAACACTGAATAGCGCAAGAACAGAACGGTATCGGTCGATAGTTCTCCAACTCATCCCACATGACCTTAAGCTGAGTGAAATAGTTAGATACATCGAGAGTACCTTGACGAAACTTGTAGAGATCCTCTTGAATGTCTGAAATGCGGAAGATATCGCCATGTGAAAACCGAATCTGCAGATTCTTCCAAACTCCTGCGGCATTATCAATCCATAAAACCGATTTGGCAATCGATTCGGAGATTGAACGCTGAATCCACGCAAGAGCCATTGTATTGCATCTAATCCATGGCGCGTACAATGGATCTGAAACTGGAGGTTTGGTTAGGGATCCATCAATGAACTTGTCCTTGTTTTTGGAGATTAGGGCGATTTGTATAGAACCCTCCCAAACGTGATAGTTCTTATCGTTGAGTAGCGGAGTAACAAGAACAAGAGCTGGATTTTAATTTGGATGAAGGTAGTAAGGGTTTGCAGAATTGGTTGAAAAACCGGCATAGCTTTGGTTTGCCATTGAAGCTAAATCAAGAACAGAGAAAAAAAGGAAATCGCGAACAACAAGAAAAAAAAAAGGAAAGCAATGGCTACCAGAGCATTGTATGCTCTGATACCATGTTGATGATGGAGGATCCCATACAGAAAGACTGAAGAATGCACATAAAGTGTGCAGCAGAATGTAAAGAAGAAGAAGAAGAAGAAGTATGAAAAATACTGTTACATTGATTGATATGAGAAGAAGATACAATGGTGCTATATATACACAAGTAGTAACCAATCTAAGCCTGCCACCTAAGCTAACAGAAATACATAAGCTAACAGAAATACATTATACCAGTATGAGTAAAGGATGTATAATCCAATAGCTATCCTATGGAAGAACTTGGTGTTTCTATGACCATATAGATTCAAATTCAATTTAGCCTTCTCATGCCAAAACATACTCTCAAGATGCAAACATTCTTTCAAATTTGTAAGGGAAGCTCTTTCATGAGCATTAAGCACTTATAAAACCCATATCCAGAATCTTTTTTTTTGTTGCTGAATTTGATAAACTTCCTTTATCATCAATAACGTTTTGGTGCACATTCACAAAAGAGTCTTTGTTCCAAGTCCTAAGAACATGCATAAGCTTCCTATGTTTTTCAGCGAACACAAACATGGTACATCCAACAACATTCACATTTTAGCAATTCTTGATGACTTCAATATAAAGAGGGTGTGTGGACCACATTTGCAAAAACTTGAATTGCAATAGAAGGAGACAATTATAATGCTAAATTCAAGCTTCAAAGGAAAATGATGAGAGATGATTTTTGCTAAGGTATGACAAGAGGTTTGCGTTCATAAAGAAATCCAGTCTATATTGCAGGTGCATCTTAACATACCCCAAAAATTTCCCTCGATCAATAAATCATACGCAACTATCATTTTTATTGATCTAAAATTTGCGTAGTTCACTTTGGCGTTCTCGTTTAAATTTTTCGATGTCATTTGTGTTCCTATTTTGGTCAGCCAGGTCCTTTTCAACCGGACATTTTTATTGCAAAATATGATTTTTATCTGTCTGTTTTCCAAAAGCTTATTTCACGTAGATCATTTTAATGCATTCATTTTATTTTTTTGCGCATTTTAATGCCTCCGATTTTTATTAATTTTAATTTCTTTTATTTTTTTTATTTATCAAAGTATCAAGAAAAAATAAATAAGAACAAATAAATAAGAACAAATAAATAATCATTTGATTTTTATTTATTTTTATTAAAAAAAATTGATTTGATTCATTTAAATTCATTTTTGATCAAAAAATATCCAAGGTTTTTTTGCCATTTGCATTTTAATTGTGAAAATCCTAATTTGCTTACTATTTTGTGCTTTCTCATTGGCCATTGGATCAAAATGAACAAGGGTTACCAATCAATACATACATTTCACTTGAATCACTTTCCATATCCATCTCCCTCATCCAATAAAAATTCAAGGAATAAAAATAATTTTAAAAAAGGAAAGAAAAGTGAAAAAGAAAAAAATGTGTACACTCACTCACAACATTTGGCAGCTAGCGCCAAAATGCATCTTATACCCAAACTCTATCTCATAAAAAAAACGAAAAAAACGAAAAGAGATAGAAGATAAAACAATTTTTCTCAAATAGAAAAGGCCAAACAAGGCCTTGAAGGAACTCCTCACATTCCCCCTCATCTCTCTCTCTCCTCTGTCTCTCTCTCACACTCTCTCTCTATCTCTCTCTCTCTCTCGGTAATCCCTCTCCATTCTCTCAGAAAAATCTCCTCTTCTTTCCATCGAAAACCACTTCCCCTTTTTCATTTCCTCCAACCTCACCCAACAAACTCTGACTGCCGTGCTCTATTTCGCCGGCCACTACCGCCTCCGTTCAACTCAGTTCACACTCCCTCATTCCTCCATTAACCCAGTGCCACTGATGCACCACCCATCAAGCTCAACTCATCAAGCTCGCTCGACACTCACTTGCAAACAAATGTTGCAGCAACTGAGTGACACAATAAGCAGAAACAACATTGCTAACAAGCCAAATACGCAACAACAACGATTACGCATTCGGTAACTTTTCGTTTCGAAAACCTCGTTGCATTTTGAGTTGTTTTAAGTTTCCATTCTTTTTTCACATTGTATATATGTTGATTTTATGCGTGTGAACTTTGTGTATTCTGTTAGGACGTTGCATTATGCATACCGGTTCTTTGGAGTTATGTACTAATTTTATTGTTTTTGGAATACTATAATATTCTATAAATATAAGATATATACGTGGTTGTTGCTGCTGTTTTACTTTGTTTCGTTGTGTTGTGTAAATTAGATAAAATCCGCTGATTTTACATCATTTATGTGTCATTATGATGCCGAATTTTTCGTTCGATATATTGATATAACATGACAACGCATATGCAGTTTATTTGTGGTTGTGTTCAGCGTTACATTTTGCACATTTAGTTGCGTTACGTTACAATTCATATTTTATGTACTTTTCGATTCGATTGCGATGAGCGTGTTGAGTGTCAGCAATTTGCCTGATTTTTCATTGGTTTACGTGTGACATTTTCAAGTTAGGTTGTCGACACACTTTAATTCAATTTCGTATGCGCTTTCGATGGTTTAGCATAACGGCAATCCACATTTTTGTTTTTTTACCAAATTGCACTTCGACACGGGACTCTTTCTTTCATGATGTTATATTTCGTTACGTTTCAATTTTATTCGCGATGAGCGCATTGTGCGTTAGAAATTTTCAATTCAATTTGTGTTGAGATACAATGATCCAACTTCATTACATTTAAATTGAATTTGAATCCTACTTTTAGCATCTTTACATTGCACGTCTTTGCGTTACGCGACATCAATTCATGTCCTCGTGTCATGATTTTGATTTGTGTTATCATTTATGATTCACTGTTATCATTTATGATTTGTGTGGCATCTACAAAATAATTTCTAAGAGAGTTGTCATCAAATTCTTCATCTCCTTCGACCACCAAATCAAGTAGTGCATCAAACTTGTTTTCCAATGTAGGTGTTTTAGCCACATTAGTAATATGTGGATCACGATCATTAACATCCTACAAAGTCTCTTTTTCTTTGTTTCTAACAAGTTTTCTATCTTTAATTGTGTTCCTTTTAGTTACTCCTTGCCCTTTTCTAATGTCTCTCTAATATTATTGTCATTCTTAACCAGGACATAGGTTTTAGTATTTCGAATATACTATAATTTAATCGACATTTGTATTCTATTTTTGTAATTTAACCTCTTTAAATCCATTTTTTATTTTTAATTTTGGCACGCGTATTGCTTTGTTAGTTTCTCATTGCTTATTTATTTATAAAACTATTATTTTTTACTTTTTCAAAAGAAAAGAGAGTAACTAGTGACAATTAAAAACTAAATCATTTTTTTATGTGGACATGGTCAAAATTAATTTATACAGATAGTTTATTGAAATATTTATAAAAGTCTTTAGGTAATTTGACTATATTAAAGTTTTCAACTAAAAAAAATGTTAATGTGTTAGGACTACATGTGCATAATACACAATATATGAGTAACAATTTTTCAATAAAATAAAATTAATTGAAAAAAATGTTAAAATTATATTAAACAATAATTAGTTATACTAAAAGTGATTAATAATTAAATGAAATATTTTCTAAGAATAATTAAGTGAAATATTTAGCATATATAATTAAAAGAAGATATGTTGTTAATTGAGGTATTTTATTAAATAAACAGAACCAATTTAAAATTACAATATTTTATTTATAAATTTCATAATGATTCTCAAATTTAATTAAAACTATAATAAATTTAAAAAATTAAAAATATTTTATTGAATATAAAAAATCCACGCTTGGTTGTTTAAGATGTTTTTATGCTACATATAAAAATTGGTTTGTTAATTTTAAACGGTCAATGTTCAAGTAACACGTCTGCACAATAATAAAAATTTAATATTTGACAAAAGAATTAAATTATTAAAACAAAGCATGTTAAAATAAATTAGACATTATTTAAGTATTAAAAAAATTACATGTTAGTCTAAAATTAAATTGAATATTTATTAGATAAGATAAAAGTAATATGTAATTCTTGTTGAGATTTTAATGCTTAATAAAACCGGATGAAATTTGAAATATTTATTGTAAAAAGTAAGATTAAAGTTATTTATGTATATTTAGTGATGTTTAATATTATTTTTCATTATACAATTATGATTGTTTTTAAACCCCTACTTTACTTCTTTGACAGAAAAATTTAAAGTGTTGTTCCAAAATTAAAAAGAAAAATAAATTAATTTATATTTAAATTATAAACAAAAATATAGACCTATCATAACAAAATTATTATTAATGATATTAAAAGAATAAAATTTCCAAAAAAAAATTAATCTAACTATAATGGTTTAAAGTTCCTATATCATATTTCAAGAATTTGATATTATAGAAAATAAAAACTAATAGAAACAAGTATCAAAAGTCTTAAACAAAAGATCTTCACTCAAACTCTTTCTGGTTGAAGTTCACAATTCTCGTCCTTTGATTTCTTCGATCTTTCATTTTTGATATCAATTGAATTCTTCGACTTTTCTCCACTTTTTTCAATTTCTTGCATCTTAGTGTCGAGTAAAAAGTACAAGTTATCGTTGACCCTAAATGACCAAATATCAAGTTTTTGATTCTCTTTAAAATTATTCTCCAATAATACAGGTGACCAATCCTGAACAAGATTGTAAACACTAGTAGTGCTCATATTCCACTTCTTCAAAGATAATGGGAATTCGTTAAAATAAGGATCTAACACAATCACTTTTAAACCGACCGGCTTTCCTTCTTGATCCCTTGTTTCTAAGATTGTCTTTTCTATTTCTGTGAGAAAATTAGATCTAATTTGTGTAATTGGCATTGAAAGACGATTGTTGTTATAGCTGAGATCAGACATAAACAATGTCTTACACATGATATATTTAATATCATTACCATTCAACACTGAGATCATGTTATTAACATGATTAGGCAATTCTGGTGGTGGTGATAGAGGAGTTTTTTCCTTACGAATGATTGGTTTCCTCCTAATTGCGGGCTTTGATTTCATTATTCTTTCCCCATCAGAGATGATATCTTCATTGTCTGGACGATACCTTTTTTTGCTATTAACTTGTACTTTTTTCACTTTCCTTTGTTGACATGAGGTTTGATTGATTTTCTCTATTTGTGTTAACTCATCTTTGGTATAAAATTGTGGAGAAATTTGAGATAACACACAATGCAAAGTAAAATGAGACAATGGATCGAATTTCTTTTCTAAAGAATTCAGTTTTTGCATATATGCATTGATCTTCTCAATAGCCAAAGCTTTCTTTTCCATCATGCATTGAGCTTCCGTCTCCATAGACATTGATTTCTTTTCTTTTCTTTCTCAAATAAGGTGTTGCTGTATCGATGAAGTGTTGTGGTTTCAAGTGTTTATCAAGTGTGTATTTATAGTGTTCTTGGAGATTTAAAATTTAAAACTAAATAATGGTAGAATCTTATCATATATTTAAATTTCCTTCTATATAGGCTAAAGATATAGATTTGATACTATATCTCGGTCAGTTAGTTACAGTGAATATATTTTGTTTGTTACCATATGTTTGTTACCACAAATTCAATTAAGCTGACTTTCAATTTTAAAAACACAAGTAGAGATAACTAAAAATACGGATTAGCTTTTCAACAACAAATAAAATCTAGATCAAACAATGACATTAAATTTATTTTGCATATATTAAAAAAATTGATACAAAAGAATCCATTCAATATCAGTTTAAAAAATTTGGGGAATATTAATCTATATCAATTTTCTATACAAATTGTCTTAAATACAATTTATATTAAGTTAATAATTTTTTATTATGATAAAAAATAATTAATCATTCTTATATTTACATTATGATATATGTGAGAGAGAGAGAGAGGCACAACCCAAACCCATCATTGGGCTGGATTAAGCCTGACCCGGACCCTATTCATCATCTTCTTCAATCCCCCATGGTTTCATTCACATAATCAAAATAGTAACATGCAATTTTCAACTCAATCCAAAGTTTTCAATTTCATAAAATCACGTATTACAAATCAAATATCGGATCAAATACATTATAATTTCAGTTACAATTCAAAAATCCTAATCTATTTCTAAACTAAATGAAATCTGATTGAACCTAGTACAAAACTTCCTAATTGAATCAATCTAATCAAAATATTGTAACCTATAAATAACCTAAATCTAAAACAGAAAGGAGACGAAAAAAAACCTAGAAGCGGATTCTTCTGCAATTTCCAAACCATCCATCAAAGCTCTAATTCAAACAAAGATTAGGGTTTCTCATTGAAACCCTAATTCTTATGAGCTAGCCACAGTTCAATAGCATCTCGCATAAAACGAAAAAGAAGCAGTCAAAAAAGAGAAGGAGAAGAAAAGGCTAAAACGTAAAGAGACAGAAAAAAGGATCATTTACCTCGATTGACTGGAATACTTCTCCATTCCATAGGCTGGTCCCTGTTTTGGCTCCGTAGTAAACCTGACATATATTGAATTTGTATGCTTGTTTGTTTGCAATAATTTTGTTTATGGTTTGACTTTGGGGATAAATCGAAAAAGGGGTTTAGGGTTAGGGTAATAAATTATTGAGTTGATTTTGGGATTTAGAGGTTTGATTGGGGTTTAGGGAAGGCCGATCTATGGATTGGCCACTGTTTAATGTGAATCTGGGTGAGGGAAGGTGAAATCTGGAAAATGGTAGTGTTAGGGTTCATAATATTAGGGTTAGGGTTCGTGGGGATGTGAGGGTTTCTGGGCTAGGTTGAAGGTTTTGGAGATGATGTGTTTGAATGTTTGAATTTTTCGGTTGAAGTTCAACCGGAAAATTGAAGAATGCGGTGGTTTAGATGGTAGGGGTGAAGAACATAGAGCAACCAAAGGAAGAAGTAGTTGGGAGAACGAGAGATAGATAGGAGCGAAGAGAGAGAAAAAAAGGAAAGAAATAAACAAGTGTGAAGGGGATTGTCTTATATACGTCACACCTATGTGGCCTCCCCTTACCCAATTGTGATGCTGAGTAAATCTGTCCCTTATGCACACGCATACACCATAAGTCTCATTCTTCATACCTTGACCAGTAATCAAGATCAAGGATGGTGATCTCGTTTCATAAGATCTGTTTGATCCTAATAGAGAGGCTCAGAGAGAGTCAACCATTGACTCTCTCCCTCCGTAGACCCTCCCAGGCGCTAGGCTTCAGCAGCAACTGGGCTCCAATTCCTTTGTTAATCACACCCCACCCTAGAAGCCCAATCACTTATATAATTCAAAATACACCCCCCGTTTTTATTATTAGTTAATTAATTACTTAATTAACTATTAATTAGGACTTATTTAATTAATATTTGGTACTAATTTTCTTAAACCAGTAATTAGTTTTTTCTAAATTTTAATTATTCATAATTTATTTTATACTTTAATTTATTTATCTATGGTTTAATTAATTAATTAGGATTAATTCTATTATTGATTAATTATAATATTCATATTTAACGAAATTAGGGATTTATACCCTTAAGAATTAGGGTTAACTAAATCAGGAATTATGGGATGGAATCAAGGATAATACTTAGGGTTTTAAGGGGTGCAAGAATGGGATAAAATCAGGAAAAAGGATATATCTTATTCCATCATATTTAAATTATTATCTTTAATTTGATTTACTTTTGTATTATATTATATTTAATATATTATTATAAAATTAAATGATATTCTCAAATTAAAATGGGATAAAGACATGTGATATAATTTGGGATAAATGGGTTATCAAAGATTAAATCGGGATAAGGGGATATCACATAACTATGACTCTTATTTTATTTTCTTAAATAATTTAAAATAATATTTTTGCAAGGGATAAAGGGATAAAATCAATTCAACTTCACCTCAAACCGTAAGACCTCTGCCCTAGTGTATTGAGGCATTTTCTAAAAAAAATTCTCCGCCTCCGATGCGTGAGAGTTTTCAAGGGATAAAACACAACTAACCAACCAACATTTTCAAGAAAAACTACGGTACTCTAATCCCTCGCCTAATGCGAAGGTACGTAGGCATAGAGTTGTGAACTCTAGCGAGTACAATTATATAAAAAAAGCTTTTTAGGTCTCTCGTCCATTTGAATGTAATACCTCCTGAATATAAGTAGATAAATAATTAATAAATATTGAAGTAAACACCGTAGAAGCATACACTAGCCCTAGAATTGTAGGAGGATCACATTGAATACAATGGAGGCAACGGGTGCCTAACACCTTCTCGTTTACCTAACTGACTCCCGAACCTAGTATCTCACCTTAACTATTAGGTTTTATCATTATTTCTCTATTCCTTAGGAACGAATAAAGGATGATGGTGACTCTGTCATTTTTCCAGCCGTGACAATCATGATGAACATGAAGATTCTGGTTAAAGGTGGTGGTCAGAGAGGCAGGTTAAGGTAAAGAAAGGGGTGGCTGGATGGAGAGGGTAGAGAGAAGGGAGAGAAGAGAGATAAAGAAGATTGAAAAATGAGAGAGCACTGAGAGGGTTGAGGGTTATATACCCCCACTATGACCTCTCTGATTCCATCCAAGTGACACTCTTAGAGCTCTCCAGATCAGTTGACTATCTTAGTCAATTGATGCTCCTTTACACATGCGAATACCGTGTATCCCCATTGACTTCCCATCTAAACCACTTGTCTAGCGTACTTTGACTGGTAATCCAGATCAAAGGCCATGGTGTGATCCCATAAGATCCTTAGGATCACGATCAAAGGGCCAGAAAATAGTCAAACTTGGACTCTCTCTCCGTGGAGCCCTCCCACCATGTTGGCTCCGAGAGGCCAATGAGCCTCTTCCCTCGGCTATTAACACCTCCGTCCTGATGGCCCATTACTGACTCAATTCAAAGTGCACCCCCGCTCCATTTTTTATTATTATTTTTAGTTAATTAATTACTTAGTTAACTATTAATTAGGATTTATCTATTTAATATTTAGGATTAATTCAATTAAAAAATAATTAGGTTTTTGTTATTTATTTATTCATGATAATTTGGTTTTTTATTTAATTGATTAATTAATTATAATATTAATATTTTAATTCATTAGGAATATATTATTATTAGGGTTAATTAAATCAGGAATCATGTGATAGAATCAGGGATAACTCTTAGAGTTTTAAGGGATATAAAAATGGGATAAAATACGGATAGGGGATATATCTTATGATATCTAATTTAATTTGTTTGTATTACATTTAATTTAATTTATGTTGTATTATATTATTATATCATATTTATTTTATTTTTATTAATTAAATTAAATGATATTTTCAAATTTATTGGGACAAGGACATGGGATACAATGTGGGATAAATTCCAAAGTCTTCAAGGGTTAAATCGGGATTAAAATTGGGATAAAAGATTATGTCTAATATCTAATTATGACGCCTAATTTATTTTCTTAAATAAATTAAATACTATATTTTACAAGGGACAAAGGTATAAAATCAACTTAAACTCACTACAAACCGTAAGAAAATTTTAAGGGATAAAAATAATCAACCGACCAACCCTTTTTTAAGAAGAACTATGGTACTCCGATCCTTCGCCTAATGCGAAGGTACGTAGACATAGAGTTGTAAACTTTGGTGAGTACGATAATAAAAAGTCTTTTTGTGTCTCTCTTCTATTTAATAGAATACCTTATGTAAATAAATAAATAATTAATAGTTAATCATTAATCAAGAAAATACCTTAGGCATACACACTAACCCTAGAATTAAAGGAGGATCCCATTGAGTACAATGGAAGTAAGGGGTGCCTAGTACCTTCCCCTTATTTAACCGACTCCCGAACCTAGTTTCTCACCTTTAAGTATTAGGTTTTATCATTATTTCTCTATTCCTTAGTGTCACACACTAATTTTTAACCCTAAGATCTCACATATCATTTGCATCATTGCACATAAACAAGGACACATCTTGGTCCTCCCACTATCCATCTCTGGGTTTGCTTTTTTGCAGGGATCACCAAGCATCTCTTTGTTGGTGTTTTACCTTTGTGTTTATATGATTAATTTCTTATCTAACCACTAATCAAAATATAAAAAATATGCTTTATCTTCCTTAAGTTTATTGTGCTAGGTAGGGCTTTTCAATCAAGAGCATCTCAAAGTTTTATGGCTTACTCCTCAAGGAAAGTCAAAGGTTCATGTGTTTATTTCCATGTCTTCTTCAACAAGCAAATTTAAGATTCAAGAAATTTAATCAAGAGTCAATCAAGGACAATTTATTTGGGTTCATATGATCACCCACGTGCTTTGAAATGCAAGGAAAGTCCAAGTACACAAACTTGTTCTAAGAGGTTTGACAAAAAAAGTCAACATTTTGAAGTCAAGGTTCCAAGGATCACAACTCCTTCAATTCTCAATATTTTTTAATACTTATTTTTTAGTATGACTCTTCTCAACATCCTCTACAACTTCTCTTTACATGACAAAAGCCAATTATGCTCGGAGGATCATCAAACATTTGGAGACATTATAGGTCATTTGTGGACTTAGTGAAATTTGACTTATTTTCAAGTGACTTTTTCTCAACTTTCAAAGATCATAACTTCTTAAACATCAAATCATTATGTAGGTTGCTTCTCAAACCCATTGAAAATAATAACCCTACTCCCTCTCTGAACTTTGATTTCCCTGTATTCGAAACCGAGGAAGAGAATAATGATGAAGATGTTTCTGATGAGTTATCATGTTTGCTTGAGCACGAGGAAAGAACCATTCATCCATTTGAAGAACAAATTGAGTTGGTTAACTTGGGTTCCGAAGATGATATCAAGGAGGTCAAGATTGAGTCACATCTTCATCCAGAGGTTAAGAAAGGATTGGTTGAGCTTGTTCGAGAGTACTCTGATGTGTTTGCTTGGTCTTATCAAGATATGACAGGTATTGATACCGATATGTTGGAGCATAGATTGCCGTTGAAGCTAGAATGTCAGTCAGTTAAACAAAAGTTAAGAAGAACTCATCCTGACATGGCAGTGAAGATCAAGGAAGAAGTTTAAAAGCAAATTGATATCGACTTTCTTGTTACCTCCGAATATCCTCAGTGGGTGGCCAATATTGTGCATGTTCCAAAGAAGGATGGAAAATTTCGCATGTGTGTTGACTATAGAGACTTGAACAAAGATAGTCCTAAAGATGATTTTCCTCTGTCACACATTGATATGTTGGTAGATAATACAACTAAGTACAATGTCTTCTCTTTTATGGATGGATTTTCCGGTTATAGTCGGATAAAAATGGCACCCGGAGTATGGAGAAAACCATATTTATTACACCTTGGGGAACATTCTGCTATAAAGTGTTGTCGTTCGGTTTGAAGAATGCTGGTGCAATATACCAAAGAGTCATGACCACTCTTTTTCATGATATGATGCATAAAGAGATTGAGGTCTATGTTGATGATATGATTCCCAAATTGAGGTCTGAAGATGAGCATGTTGAGCAATTATTGAAGCTATTCCAGCGTTTGAGGAAATACAAACTCCGCTTCAATCCTAATAAGTGTACATTTAGTGTTCGTTCTGGTAAGTTGTTAGGCTTTATTGTCAGCGAGAAGGGTATTGAAGTTGATCATGCCAAGGTCAAAGAAATACAAGAAATTCCTGCACCCAAAATTAGGATTAATTCTATTATTGATTAATTATAATATTCATATTTAACGAAATTAGGGATTTATATCCTTAAGAATTAGGGTTAACTAAATCAGGAATTATGGGATGGAATCAAGGATAATACTTAGGGTTTTAAGGGGTGCAAGAATGGGATAAAATCAGGAAAAAGGATATATCTTATTCCATCATATTTAAATTATTATCTTTAATTTGATTTACTTTTGTATTATATTATATTTAATATGTTATTATAAAATTAAATGATATTCTCAAATTAAAATGGGATAAAGACTAAATTTTATAGGGGTGTGCCGAAAAATCGATTATTCATAATCAATTTGATAATCAAATTATTCCATTTTATAAAATGCAACCCAAATACTAAAATTTTGATTTGGTGGTCCGCAAAAATGGTAAATCCTACCCATAAAATAACATAATTTAGTTATTGGATATTTAGATTTCTTTTTCATTAATTTGCGAATTTCTTAATGAACCATATATCTTACTATTATACCACGTGAAAAATACTTAAATGTTCCACAAATTTTGGAGATTAATCTTTGGATGCACCAAAGTCTCAGTTAACGTTAAAATATTCCGGAGATGCATCTTCAAATTTATTTCAGAGATTCATCTCTGGAATGTTTTGGAGCTTAAATCGCGGCAGACCTTTCACAGTCCTCATTTCTAATATATCTCAAAACCTCTTCAAACTCTCTCAAATTTGTTTTCATCACAAAGTCTAAAACCAAACAACAAAGCTCAAACGATCTTCAATTAACATCAGAAACATCATCCAACACTGAAGCAAAGTGAAAAATTGTAAGTTTTTTGATGTTTTGAGTTTTTTTTTGAGTTTTTGTGTAAATGAGTAGAAATTGGTGATTAAGCTTAGAAATTGCATGAATGATAATTTAGACATAATGTAAAATATATTTGTTTGCTGAAAATGATGATCAAAGTATTATTTTTTGTGTTAGCATTTGTGCATTGACACCATTAACGCATCTGTTGTGTTGCAGAAAATTCAGGAAATGTATCTCTGAAATTTTTCAATGTTTAAGTTTTCCAGTAATTGGAGTTGCATCTCCAGAATTTTCTCAATCGTTATTTTTTATTTTATTGCTTGGACTAATTGTCTTATTTACTTTATCTTTCAAGCATTATGGTTGATAGACAAGATAGACTGAAGCACGAGAGGGTTGCACAATATGCATCAGTGCGGCAAGAGAATAGTCAGATTTTAGAGGCTCTTGTTCCCTCTGGCCATGCAGAGGCATATAATTTTAAGGCTTGTGCTTCTCCTCATGCTTCCCCATCTTCTTCTTCCCGTAGGAGACGAGTTTCACCTACGAGCGCATCACTCCCTCCATCCTCACACATGCGCCATTATTCACCTATTCAGGAGCCAGAGGTACCCGAGTCACCGATGGTACCAGAAACACCTTCTACTGCTGATATTGTTGACGCTTCAGAACAAGGGCCACCTATAGTGGTAAATTCATGATCACTGAGCTATTGGTTAACTCAACGTCAATAAAACCAGAGTCGCCACCGCGTTTTTATTATTTCTAAAGGAAAAGGGAGAAAGTACGAACAAAACCCAAAAATAAGAAGTTTTCAAATCAAAACTAATAAAATTTCATATATTCCAGGTAAGGGGGTTGATTACACAGAGGGAAGGTATTAACACCTAAAATGTCTTAGGTACTCCTAGGGAGCCCTTTTTCTATGCACTTGTTTTGGTTGAAAAAATGTTCGTTTTAAAAATAGAATGAGGGGATGAGAAAAGAATTCATTATTTACATTTTTGTGTTTGATAAGACTTTTGGTCTTATGCCTACGTACCAACATAAATGAGGGATCAAAACCTCGTAGTTCGGGGTAAAAAATTCAAAGATGGGTGAATTGATTTTAACAAAAGCTTACAGATCTTTTGTTATCAATGGGAGAATACTCAATCAAACATCCACCAATAATGAGGGCTTTACAACATTTAAGAGGGAGAGTTCCAACTTGGATTAAATAAACAAGTATGCCTCTAACCCTTAGTAAATGGAAAGTCTTACACTTAACATATCATGGAATGGGAGGATTACATCTCAATAAAGGATAACTCAAATTTAAATGCTTTCTTTCTGAAAAGTTTAAAAGGAAAAAGACACCAAGTGGCCAAAATGATTAGATGAGGTTATTAGTTCTTTTTGGTCTTTTAGAAAATAAAGTCAATATGATTAAGTCTTTTTACAAGTTTGATTAAGAAAATAATTTGAAAATCAATGGCATAAGGCCAAGGTTTTTACTCATTAAAACAAACCTAAGTTGAAAAACAAGCAAAAAACTTTTGAAAATGAGAAGCAGATTTTGAAATTAAAGAAGAAGGTTGAGATGGAGAGGTTAATCTAGACAAGATTAAAAGTTTTGAGTTGAAAAGATCTAACCCATGGGAAGCATCCACAAGACAATGGTGTCAGATAGAAACCCATTTCCTTTGGATTGTCAAGCAAGCAACAAATTCATAAACATCCAAGCAATTAATAAGAAAACTAATGGTATCAAATAAATATAACCAAACATCCAAGCTAGCACTCCAAAGCAAGAAATATTCAATGTCCTTTATGTGTATCAGATGAAAAATCCCTTGAAACATACTCAAAGAGAAAACATCAAATAATAACAATAAGATCACAATCACAATTTAGACAAAGAGAAAGAGTGTATCAGATAAACCCAAGGGAGTCTCTCAAGCTTGTATCAGATGAATAACATTGGCTAAGTTTTGGTTTCAAATTAATGGCATTGGCCAAGTTTTTCTTCCATAGCTCAGGAATGTTGCCTACTCTAAGTCCATAGGTTCAAATCAAGTCACAGACAAAGATCCAACAATCCACCAATGTATTTTTTAGTGTTTTTGTTTTTATTAAGTGTTTTAAGGTCTTAAGACCACAAATAAAATAAGATCACAAGCACAAATATATCATAAGCACATAATATAATGACTCAAGTGAGCAAAAATGAAAATGACTGAAGTATAAACATAGGCCCAAGTGGGCAAAGAGCAAATGACTGAAGTATAAACATAGGCCCAAGTGGGCAAAGAGCAAATGACTGAAGCATAAACAATTCGCATGAATGTAAATGACAATAAATGATAAAGTGTAAGAATTTAAATTGCATTTAAGTAAATGACAAGAAAATTAAATGTTAGTTGTAAAGTTAGTATGTTAATTGGTGCTTTAAGGCAAATTTAGCGTTATGTTAAACAATCATAATTGGACTTATGTAGAAGTCACAACTATCTAAGGTCGGTCAATAATAATATTGGTGTTAATGCATGCTAGAGACAAGATATCCAAGACCAAGCTCCTAAAGCATACCACACACACAAAAAAACAAGAGGGGATGAACCTATCTCAATTAAGCTTATGTTGATTCATCTGACACAAGATCATTGATGAATCAACTAGCTAATGATCCATGAGAATTCATTGGCCAATAGATGATTGGGGAAGAAATAAGATGAAGAGGGAGAGATGAAATGAAATAGATCCCAAATTGGTCAAGGGATGAACCTCACTTGATCAATAACATTCATTCATCTTGAGGGATGAAGTTTTAAACTTCATCAACCTCTTAAATCCAATGGTATTGACCAAGTCAATGTCCAATTCAACCAAGACCAAAGCCAAACAGAAGCAAGGTCAACACAAAATCAATACAAAAGCTCAAAAGAGCATTAAATCAATTAAACTATTTTTAAAACATTTTAAAAAATGAAGAAAAAATAAGTTTTCAAACATCAAAAACCTAAAACCCCTTAAAAACACAAAAGAAATGGCCAAGAGATTTATCATTGGTCAAGCAAGGTTAAAGGATCATTGACTAATTTTTTGGAATTTTTCAAAACTCATAAGTAATTAAAAGATAATTAAAACAAGTTAAAAATCACAAAATTTACCAAAAATATCAAACTTAAAAAATTAATTTTAAATCATAAATGGGAAAAACAAAATATTTATAAATTTTTGGTGTTGGTCCCATGATTTTTGGATCAAAAACGAAATTATGGTGATTTTTAGAAGAAAAATCTATTTAATAATCAATTTGGAAAAATAAAATAAAACAAAAAAAACGGAGCCATCAAATCTCCCTCATTAATTGAGGTGGAAAATCTGATGGTCAGAAACACGCGTTCCATGGTGCTCCTCGGTCAATGCACTCACACGCGTGGTAATCAAAACCAAAGGGCATGATTAAAATATGGAAGAGAGATCCAAGGGTGAGGGCTTCGCCACGCCACCACCAGATCCCTAGCTCCGGTCATCTTCTCCGATGAAGGTCACCAGACTGTCAGGATCAAAATTGTCCAGATATGGATGGGTCATACATCATTTTAAAGGAAAAATTGCAAGGATCACGAATATCACCTCCATTTGTTCCATCTCTCACTCTATAGTTAGAAAAGTGAAGATGAAAATCGAGGTGTCCAACCTAAGTTGCTTCGAATCAAGTCCAAAACAACTCAGTAATGTTGCCTACATTGGTAGGACTTCAGCCATCACAAAATTGAGTTCAAATCTAGAGTATTAAGGAAGATTCGAAGAGATGAAATTCTGAGAAAATCACCTTTTGTGAGCAACTTTTGAGCTTGAATCTTGATGCAATTACTAGTGATTTCTCTTCCTCTTGCTTACAGAAGTTCAATGGAATGGAAAAGGGAAGGAACCTTTGGAGTTTCTGTTCACAAACTTAAGTTGAACAAAAACTCGATTTCAAAGAAATCTTCAAAGTTTTCTATGGAGTGAGGCTATGGCAATGTCTGGCAAAGCCTGGGAAGGGTTCTCCTTAATTCTCAGCAAATGGCAATTGATTTATAGGCCAAGCCAATGATATTTACACCTTTCCAATTTTGGATAAAATGAACAATTCATGGTGCATGGGTGCATGTTCATGACCAATTCATGATTGAAATCTATTCTAATTTGTGCCAAAATATTGTTGAAGTCATCACACAAAGCCATGCAAAGTTGTACCATGTTTGAAGTTCAAAACTTTCCAAAATAATCCATGGAAATACCTTATGCACAAGTCCCTCATTTCTCATTCAAATGATGTGATCTTGGACTATTTGGAAATCTCTCATCATAAGGAACAACTTTAATGTTGTGACTTTTTCAATTTGAAGCTTGGAAAATGGAGAAAGTTGGCCTTGAAGATGGAGGTAACAAACATACAAAGAATTTTTTCGAAGTTAAAATCCAAATGACCTCTCTTTCTACCTTGAATAACTTTTGATATGAGCTTCAAATGAACTTGGATCATTCTGAAACATTGTATATGTTTCAATTATATTCAATTTGACAATAAATTTGGCACCATTTGGAGTTTGGATGATGTAGTTATGGGTTTTAGAAGTTGAGGAAATTTGTTTGTTCAATGATGAGGACCAAAATGGACCTATAATGTTTCCTCATGATACATGACTTTGCAAGTAGAATTTGATCTTTATCAAAGAATAAAAGTTTAATAAGACATCTTGAAATTAATCATGAAACTTTAATCATGTTCATATCATAAAATGAGGAAGTTATGGTTCTTGGAAGTTGACCTTCTATCTAGGGCACAAATAAAATGACCTAGAATCTTTCACCATAAAAAATGACTTTCCAAGAAAAATTAGATCTTGAGGCCAACATGAAAGTTGTTTGTAATGTCATAAAGAGTAACTCTTATCTCGGAATCATTTTAATATGATAATAATTGTAGGAGATAGGGTCTAGGAAACCCTAGATTTGACCAGTTGATTTTTCTGGTCAACTTCCTTGAATCAACTTGCACACTTGAAGTTCCTTTTCTATTAGGGGATCATGAAGGATCATATATTCTTATAATGATGTAAAATGAAGTATACATTGATATCTTTGACTAATTGTTGAAGAAATTTGCTGAGGAAGGCACACAAGATACCCAGATGAATTAGGGTTTCCTTGACAAACAAGCTTGAAACTCTTGATGAATTCTTAATCAAAATGACAAATAAAGAACATGGGGAGACATATATGATGTATATAACTAATTTGGACCTTTTCCTACTTGATATCTTGCATTGAGGGTCTCAAACCCTAGTTGTGGGATTGGTGGGGCACAAATGGATACACACTCTACCTACAAAAGAACCAAAGCTATACTAGATATATTTTTGTATTTTGGTTAGTAAACAAAGAAAATAAAGTATGATAAAATCATACTTTCTTGGTGATCTCTCCCAATTAAAATCCAATGAATGATAAGTGAGGAGAATACCAAGGCGTGATCTCAATGCCAATGCACAACTATGAGATGGCATGAGGGATCTTAGGGGTCAAAATTGAGGTCTTACACCACCTCTTACTTCTAATGTTGTTGAGCCAGTGCCAACTCTGGATGGTGAGGCTGCTGAGAATGCTAAGTCAGAGGCATTTGGAGGAGGCCTTGTAGAGTTGTCACTACTGCCCCTGTACTCAGACCGTACATCCAGACACATCTGAAATGAAGAGGTAACATTAGTTGGATTCATTCTTTTTTATTTATGTTTATTTTAATTGACAAGTTTCTGACATTGTTTTTTTCTTTCTGCAGGACCGTGACCCACTGAAGTATATTAACCACAAGCGGAAGATTATTGGCTTTCCTCAACCGAATGAGGATTGGTTTCAGACATCTTTGTCCCTATCTGGGATGAAGGACTTGTGCATGACCATTTATGTTACAATCAATCACGGGATGCTTAATGCATTCGTGGAGAGATGACACTCAAAGACCTCGTCATTTCATCTCCCACATGGTGATATGTCTATCACACTCGACGGAGTGTCGTGTTTGCTACATCTTCTGATTAGAGGGAGACTTCTAGATCATGAGAGGCTTACCAAAGACGAGGCACTTGAGATGATGGTAGACTATATAGGGACTGACCCAACATAGACGAATGAGGAGTTGGATAAGACCAAGGTGCTCATGCCAAGTTTGAATACTTGAAAAAGGTATATACAAATGAGCTCTAGAGAGTATATCAAGCTATAGGTGATGACAAACAGGTTAGGCTCCACCGAGCACATGCTATGAGAGCATACATGTTTTATTTGGTTAGCACTGTTATTTTTATGGACAAGAGTGCTACTTATACAAATGTCACATCTGTATATGGTGCATGTTGCTCCAAGAGATCCACCGATGCCAACTCATCAGGAGATACTAAATGAGGAACATGCACAGTTAGATCATGCTAAGGATATCTTTCCTAAATTTCGTTGCATAGTGGAGATTGTGCAGACAGACATTGACAAAGGTATCTTCCCTGATGAATCTGATGTGAGACATGTCCTAGATGTCATTATGATGGAGGCACGTGGGGCATTGATGTATCAGAGACAACTCTAGAGGACAGAGGGGTTGATGGTCAAGGAGGTAGGGGAGACAGAGGAGATGTAGTCCGACATACACAATAGTGCAATAGTATATAATAGGTGTAATATGAATTATATTTTATTTTCATCTCATGCTACTTTATCATTGTATTCGACTTTATTTATATATGATATTTCGATCATCTGAATTTATATACGTCATTTTTTGTATATGGATTGTATGATTTAAATCTTCATCTGAATACATGTAAACAAAATACAATATGTACTATTTTGTTCTGATAGATTACAAATATACATCTCTCCATAAAATAAACGAAAATGCATCTCTCGAATATTTTAATGTTAACTGAGAATTGAGTGCGTCTATGAATACATCTATGAAATATGAGAGCATTTAAGTATTTTTATACGGTGCATAATGTAACACCTCAAAATTTGCCCTCCTCTCTTGGGACTAGCTTAGCATATTGCATATCATTTGTAGGGCATTAGGCATTGCATATTGCATATCATGTGGTTACATCGTGCAAGTCATCCTCCTAAGTCTTGATCAGAAGATGAAGAGGTCATGATGCAAGCTAGGGTTTTCATTGAATGGACTTATCACTAATCATCTGAGGGTGGTGGTTCAAATTAGGGTTTCATGTTTCTCAAGGAGATTGACCTTCATCTTGGTTGAAATGGTACATCATCATCATCATGATCTTGATATCATCCAAGAGATTCAAGTGATTGATCAGATACCTTGAGATTAGGGTTTTGACCACTGGTCAACCCTAATCATCTACATTGGGCCAATCAGGGCATGACAAGGAGATGGGGTCTATAATGGATATGGGGATCATAATGTGATTATATTGAACTTATGGAAGCTAGGGTTTCATCCTTGAGCCATTTCATCAGGAGTTTGAGGCTCAACTTGATCAATGCATAGCCAAATTCATCTATCAATCAGAAAAGTCAATTGTGGTCAACTGTGCCAGGAATGATGGATTTGGAGGTGGGAGAGGGTTGGATACACTTCATTCATGTCTAAACAAGTTTCATTTGACATTTCAAACATCAAGAATGAAGAAAATAAAGTCAGATAGAAACTTTCCAAAAATAGAAAGTGACTTGTAATTGAAAGTTTCCAAAAATGGAAAGTTTTTCACCTCAAAATTACATGTCCAAAAATGCTTCAAATGAAATTTTGTTCAACATGAAAGTTGTAGATCTTGATCTCACCTTTCCAAAAAGTCCAAGAACATGAATTTCTCATGTATGGTTGGCAAGTTATGATCAAATCATTTTCCAAAAATGCCTAAATTCAAACTGGCATAACTTTCACATGGAATGGCCAAATTGGGTAATCTTTCTTTGAGCAAACCACATTTCACATGTACTTTCATGATGCATGGTCAAATTTCATCAAAAATGATCATGGCAAAAAGTCATTTTTCAAGTGGATTATTTGAAAATTGGTGGGGAAAATGGTGAAATTTCAAATTACATGGATTTTGCACACAAAGCCTATTCCAACACATCACAAATGATCAAAGTGACTTGCTTGAACTGTCATTGCACTGTTACATTGCCTAATTTGCAAAAAGGCCATTTTGGACATTTCACTTGAAATTGCATTAACACTAATTCATTCAATTTTGCTAATTGAGATTAAAAAGTGGATTAAGCATTGGTATAAGAGGTTAATTGTAACAGAAATGATAATCACACTTCACATTTCTCAAGATCTAACAAAATTTCCCTCCAAAACCTCCAAATTCTCTCAAAATTCCACAATTTTCACATACACTTTTTTCATCAATTCATCAAGAATCCTTTGATCTTTGTGCTTTCTTTTGTAGCATTCATCATCTGCAGGTGATTGTGGATTTCTGTTTGAAGCAATTGGAGAGGAAATCGTGCAAAATCTCACTGTTGCCAAAGCTTGAGTTTCCATGGCAGTTGCAAGATTCCACTGATCCAGGCATTGTTGAGCTAAACAAGCACTTGCATCCATCTCCTACAGCATACTACACCATCTGTTTTCATCAATTGAGACCTAACACGCGCGGATTTCACATTTGATTATCAAGAGGTAAATTTTCGAAACCTCCAATTCTTGAAATCAACATATGGATTCAATAGATCCTTGAACATAGAGTAGACTGGTGCTTGAATCGCGTGATTTCGTCCATTATTCATCAAGATATTTGGAATTAAAGATTGCATGTCAAAACTATTCTTGATCGTATCTCTTTGTACGTTAATTTCTGGACAATTTCATGACCATATCCTTGATCCTCGTTGAAAGACGAAGAGAACCATATGCGGTTTGTGCCATTTCGTGCGAAAATGTTCTTCACGATTTCTGGAATTGATGAGTGTTGATGAACACTTCAAGAACAGTTCAAAACGCGTGCTAGATCCTGCTTCTTCACCTTTCCATTCAAAAACGTGTTTCCCGCCCTGGCCAGCGAATCATGTGACGCCACGCAATTAAATAAAACGACGCGTTTTAGTCCCTGACTTCAGTATTTACAAAAACGCCATTGTCACATTATTTTAAATCATTATTTCATTTTCTTTTCCAATTTCATTTCACTTTGATCACATAACTTCAAAAATCCATAAGTGATTCATTTTTTGTCCAAATTTGATGAGACTTTTTGCATATTTCTCCTTGTGATGTGTAGTTTTTTATGGTGATTTTTATTATTTTTGTGCACGTGTGGAAAAATAAATTTCCTAGGGATTGTTTGGATGTGTTCAATTTGTATATGCTTTGCCATTTCACTCATAAAATGATGATGCTTCCATAGAAATGTTTGAAATTTTTTGTGCTTATTCTGGACTCTTTGATGGTGATTTTGGTATGTAGTTTGTAATTTTTGGATCCTTGGTTGATGAGATATGAATTTTTTATTAGAGGTGTGACAATTTGTGCCACACCATGCTTGGTGAATTTCATGATTTTATTTGATGGGCTTAGGGACATTGGATTGAGCCAAATTTTTTCATGATTGAGCATATGTATGTTGAGAGCACATGAGAATTTTTCTGGATTTATTGATGACATTTCCTATTTGATTGAGATTTTCTCTTCTGTTTGGTCATTTTGTGATTGTTTGTGACACATGTTTGTATTTGGCTTGTGAAATGCTGGTCATTAATTGGATGGATGTGAAATTTGACATGTGAATTCTAGACACATTATAGGTCATTGTGGTTTTGATCCCATTCATTTATCATGTTTTGTCACTGTTTTATGATTGATGGTAGTTGATGCTTATTTTGATGCCTTGTGTTGGCTTGTTTGAACTTGTATGAACTTTTTGATTTTCATTGACCTACTTCCCTTGATCCAAATGAGCTGAAATTTGATATGCTATTCATTGAATGTGTTCTATTTAGGCTTGAATTTTTGTGGAATTTATTGAATTGTTTTGGTATTGATTTGATTGAGATCATTCTGTTTGGTCCTTTGAGGTTGCAAATTGCCTAGTTTGACATTTTTTGTTCATGAAATGATAATGGTGAATGATATGAGCATGGGACCAATTGGTTTTGCTTTTAAATTGTTTGATTGTGATTTTGGATAATTTTCACTTGCTGTTTTGGATTTTTCATCTCCTTTGGACCCTAGGCTTGGCCTAGTGGTCTTGTTTCTCATGTTTAAGTTTGATTTTCAGGTTGAGATGCAAATGCTCTAAGGAGAAAAATGCAAGTTGATTAAATTGAGTTTGGTTGCTTGTTGTAAACTAACTTGTGTGTTTTGTAGGATGCTTGGCTCAATTGAGTTGATTGTGCTTTTGCACATGGCATTGCTTGTACAGATTAACTGTTGACTTTTGCTGTTTACTGTTGGCTTTTGTCTGGTATACTGACTGTATTTGATTGATTTCAGGTACATTAGTTGCTAATAGTTCTTTAAGAACTTGCTTGCTGTTGCTTGGTTTTTTAACCAATAGAGGTAGAACACTCTAACTTCATGTAGTCTGGAAGACCTGGCCTGTTACTTGGCCAGGCACCTGTCTGAAGTCCTCCTTAAGAGGCGATGTTTGTGCTTGTTTACTTTTGTGCCAAGCAGGAAAAGTCCTTGATTAAGGCAATTGGCAGAACCCAAGGGATGTGCAATCCATCCCCTGCTATTCTTGTTGAGTCGTCCCTCTGTTCACACCACTGTGTTGATGCATTGGGACATTAACCCAAGATCTTGTACAGTTGTACAGTTGTGTCAGAGTCATGAGCGTAGAAGGGTTCCATCTTTATGAACCCATGCTCCTTTGCCTGAAGCTCTCCCTGGCCAGGGATAAGAGCTGTGAAGTCTAATCTTCAATCACCTTTCATCAGCTTCACCCTGACTCTCAATGTCAGGGTTAAGAGCTAACACCACCCTTGTACAAATGACTTGCCTTGGCAGTCTAACCCATTGTTTGAGCTCACCTTTGACTGGATATAGTGTGTGCTATGTGGAATGTTTGCTTTGTTTTGTTTATGCTTGCATGCTTGCTTTGCCTGGATAGGATTAGCTTGCTGTTGTGCAAGTAGATAGAAAACTCAACCTAGGACCATTGTGGAATACATGATAACTATTAGGCTCGAGTCAGCTCCCTTCTAGTTGGTCATTTCCCAGTCTCTGGTTAGGAGATAGTTTCTCCCCTGTTTAGGGGAACTACGTTGCCCTGATCCTCATACCAGATGAGGTACGTAGGCAGGAGGTCGTGCGAGACCTCTCCGGGCAAACCTCTTTTCTTTTTGCGTGTGTTTGTTCGACAGTTGATAGGCTCGAGTGTCAGACTCCTTAGTAACTTGTTGCTTGTTTGTTTCTTGTTGTGTGCTTGGAGTCCGGTATAAGTCCATCAAGTGGCATCTGGTTTCCAGTGTGGGTTGTTTGGTTCGGAAGCTGATGTAAGTCCAGTGATTGGCGTTCGGGTTCCATGTTTGCCTGTTTGTGTTTGTTTTGATGTCTCAGCGTCTGTGCGTGTGTTTTGTTTCGGTGTGCGTGAGCCGAACTACGGTAGCTCTGATTCTCGTTCCAGACGAGATACGTAGGCATAGGATGCGATGTCCTAGCGAGCCCTCTTCCTCTTAACCCCACCTGTGTTTCTTGTGTGTGTGATGTTTGTTTTAGCAACCTTTTCTTTCTTCTAGAGCGTGGATCCCGTCGAGTACGACGGACGTGAGGGGTGCTAATACCTTCCCCTTGCGTAACCGACTCCCGTACCCTTTCTCTTTGGTCGTAAGACCATGCTTTTTCCAGGTTTACTCTGAGCGTTTCCTTTCCCTCTTTTGGGATAAATAACGCACGGTGGCGGCTCTGTGTTGTTTTGTTTTAGCCCGCCGGTTGTTTTTCGCGGATGCGACAGCTGGGGACTCTGCTGGGGACATTATAGATGTTGACCTATGCTGGTCCATCTTCCCTAAGCGAGTCTCTCCTAGCGTTCTAGGATAGGTTAGGTTGCTTGTGCCGCTTTATTTATTGCATTTATTATTCCGACAGTGTATATATTTGCATAAATATTTGCATGCATCATACTATCATTCTGCCGTCCTCTGTGCAGGTGGTTCCTCTGTTTTGGGGTGGGTGTTCTGAGTGGGGCTAAAACCCAGGCCCGAGTATACACCTAGGATTAGTGTGGTCTCATGTTGCCTCCTTCATGTTAGGTCAACATGTTCTTGGCAATGTGATGTACCACAAGCCGGACGAGGTTCATCTGAGAGAGTCCTTCCGAGTGGAGTATTCCACTTTGGTCGGGTTATCTCTTTTGAACTATTGACTCTGGTGACCGACCATTCCCGGATCTTTGGTTTAGACGATCTTAAGGGAGCTACAATGGCACACCCGAAAGGGCAAACCCATTGAGTATCTTTGCCCGATTGTCGAGACTATTATCCGCCTTAGGATCACTTGATTAGAATTTACCTGTGAGGGGAGGGTGATTCTTACAGATGCATGTTCAGATGGTGACTTTGATGGTGACTAATGGTTCCGTGGATCGGAGTCCTATTTATAAGTTGGATTTGTGGCCATTTATTTCTGAGACGCCGAAGTGCTGTCCGAGTTATTTATCAGTGGGGATCCGTTTATTTCAGGATTCCCCGGGCCGATTCAGAGGATTGAGGTTATCTGCTCAGAGATTGTCTGATGATGATGATGATGTATCTTTCAGTTCCGTTTATTTCGGAACCCTTGAGTCGGATTTGTGGTTACATATTCCTTCAGATGGTTGTGATCGGTTCAGAAGTCAGGGCTGTGAATCAGAGCAACAGATGATCAGATGACTTGGAGGATGGCACTATGCATGACATTCATTCATCAGCATCATTACATCTTTACATTTACCTGCATCTAACACATGTTTATCCATATGCATGGACATTTTTGATCGAGATCCTGGTTGAGAGATTTTCTGCTCAGATATGAGGACCGGCTTGAAGCCCGATGTTGTCTATAGCTTCTTTGACCCAGAGATCGGTGTGCTGAGAGATATGATAGCATTGATTACACCCGACCATGTGGGGATGTTCAGAGAGGCATACGGTAGTATCCTGAAGATGGTTTTCAGACTCACTGACAGCGACAGGAGCGCCATTCATACTCTTCTCCAGTTCTATGACCCGGGGCTGAGATGCTTCGTGTTTCCGGACTATTTGTTGGGACCTCTGATGGAAGACTATGCTAGCATTCTGAGTATGCAGATCCGTGATCAGATTCCTTTCCATGCTACTAGGGTGGAGCCTGATGTCCTTGGGATTTCCCGTGCTCTTTATTTGAGTCCGGAAATGATCAAGGAGGGTTTGAAGGAAAAGGGGAAATTACCTGGATTTCATTTGGGTTTCTTGGAGGCTAAAGCCAAGGAATATGCGGCTGCGGGTAATTGGAAGACGGTTTGTGCTTTGATTGCTGTAAGCATTTATGGGATTATTCTGTTTCCTAATCAGAAGAGCTTCGTGGACCATAATGCTATCAGATTGTTCATACAGAGGAACCCTATTCCTACTCTGATCGGAGATGTTTACTACTCGGTTCATAACAGGAATGAGAAGCGGCGTGGGGGTTTGATCCGGTGCTGTGCTCAGTTGCTATTCAGGTGGTTTATGGGGTATTTGCCTTCCCGAGGTGCTTTTGCTCATCTTGATCCTACTGTCAAGTGGTCATTCAGATTGATGGGTTTGCGGGCTGACGATATTGCTTGGACTCATAATGGTTTGGCTGGACGGGATTTCATATGCAGTTGTGGGAGTCTTCCCAATGTGCCTCTTGTAGGGGTTCAGGGTTGCGTCAATTACAACCCGACGCTTCTCAGGAGACAGATGGGGTTTGCTGTGGAGGGTCCTCCTCTCGAGCGAGAGATTCAGGAGTCTTTTTACTTCCCGATTGATGGCAATCAGGCCAAGCTGAGGCAAGTATTGGATGAGTGGCGCGATATTCAGAGAAAGGGTAAAGTTCCTTATGGCAAGGTCAACTGTCGGTATTTTCCTCTATTTGATGATTGGTTGCGGAAGAGAATTGAGATTACACATCTACCATTTCTGGGAGGTGATCCTTGGTGTCCTATGATTGAGGGTCCGCGTTCTTCTGTCAGTATGGAAGAATTCCTCGAGATGAAGAGAGCTTGAGATCAGTTGCTTGCAGAGAAAGCGAAATTGGAGATGACTGTTGCTCGGATTCAGGCGGCCAACCAGGAGATCAAAGTGAAGATGGAAGATCAAGACAAGCAACATGCCCTGGAAGCAAAGCGCTTTGAGATGGATACTGCCTATTATGGGAAGATCAGCCAAGCCTTAGCATCATCTACCAGAGAGCACGACATCACTAAGGAGAAGCTAGCCAGAGCTGCAAAGGTCATTGAAGACGAGAAGAGGAGGCAGATCCTCGTGAGGGATCAGAGGGACAACAGAGTCAGGGTTCTCATTGCTGAGTGGGAGGCCAAGTTGAAGGTTAAGGAGACAGAGAGCATGAAGATCATCGCCGAGAGAGATCATTGTATTGCCGAGAGGGATCACTACATGGCTGAGAGAGATTATTACTTCAGGCAGATGAAGATTCACCAGAAGGAGGTGGGGAGATTACAACAGGAGAACACCGAGCTCAGGTTCGCCGCAGAGTTTGCTAGGATGGTTGATGATGTAGAGCCTTCTATGGGACCCTCATCAGGCTAGCTTTTCTCATTTGTGTGGATTACCGTCAGGCTTGTTAACGGAATTCATTTGCTTGTATTTCTTTCCCGATTCTGGAGATTTGTATCAGCTTTGATGTATGACTATGGCACTTATTGTGCATTTTGTTATGTGATGGCTATTTTCATTCAGTGATTGATCTTCAAGCTTTATTTGCTTTACCGTATGCACTCACACAGGCACACGCATGGTGGGGTGGTATATTGCTAAATCATATATCTCTGATCTGTATGATGAAATCAAATGCTGAATATCAGAATATTGCTGTCGGATTATCATTTGTCTCGATGAAGCCAGGATCAAGAGACGAAGTGTTCCTCATATGGATAAACACTGCATTCATGCATGATCATAATAACTTGCCTTCTGTTTTGCAGGTGTCAGTTTCTAACCTGTTTGATTGACACAGGAATGATGAATCCGCATAGCGCCGACATCCTCGAACTGAAAGAGATGGTGAGGGATTTGTTCAGTGTTGTGCAAGGGCTTGCCTTGGGGCAGAAAGCCATGGCCGAGAGATTGGAAAGGATTGAGGGTTGGATGATCAAGGAGAAAGTTCTGGGAAAGGCTCTGTCATCCGAAGTAACAAATCCCTCTGTCGCTATAACAAAGAAACCCCCTAGCAGTGGTCAGCTTAAGAAGGAGGTTGAGTCAAATGGTGTGCCAGCAAAGAAAGAACGCGGTAAGGATCGCTATCACCCTTATGCTGCCACTGCAACCATTCCTGTTGGTAGTTCACCGGCACCGCAAAAGACATCGGTCACCTCAACAGGGGGTACAGAGAGCTGGGAACCAGGTAAGAGGAAGGGGGGTTGATCGCCAATTTGATAAGCCACCCATGGTGTATGTTCTTCTGTTGAAGAGGTTGAAGGATCTTAGATTGGTGCGGCCAAGGATGTTGACTCCGTTAAAAAACCTGATAAGAGGCCTGTCAGTTATGATGAGAATGCCAAATGTGAATTCCACTCTGATGCCCCTGGGCACGACGTGGAGAATTGTAAAGCTTTTAAGCATATTGTCCAGGACCTGGTGGATTCCAAGGCCATCAATTTTGCACAATTTCCAAATGTTAATGCTAATCACATGCCCGCGTATGGTCAGATGGGGATGAATGCAATTTCTAAGGATAGGAGGACAATTGGGTTGATGAATGGGGATCAGTTAAAAGCTCCAAGGCCTGTGGTCCCAAAACCTCTGATGAAGGAGGGAGCTTTCCCTAGTGTCGATACCTGTTGTGCGGCCGTCGCCACAGAGGGGTGTGTACTGATGGGGGATATGACCCAAAAGTTGAAGGAGGTGGAAATGGATTGTGGGAAATTTGAAACACCATGTCAGGCAGTTGAAGCCGTCACGGTGAAGAAGGCCATTATTGCTGAGAAAAAGAAGAAAAAACCGTCCATTTTTTCTTACAAACAGGCTCTGGAGGTGGTGAGAAATGGAGGGATCCCAGGCTGGGGAAAAATCATAGGCATTGTGGTAAAGGCGGATATGTTCGGGATTGACTATCAGCCAGATCAAGGGTCGTCTAGACAATACAGAGAACGTCGTCCCCCATTCACATTTGTCAGTGCCGGAATGTTCGATTCGGATTACGCCTATACAGTGGGTGAAGAGATTGGCAGTAACCGTGAGCTGGAGTCGTGGATAAAATCGTGCGTACCAGGGAACTGGAAGGCTTAAAAGGATCATCAATGTCACTTTACTTGAGGAGTAATGTTTCTTGTTTTCAGTTTTATTTGCATGAAAGCCATACGTGTTGCCCAACACGTAATGGTCCATTGTAAGGGCCACCTCATGTTTCATTTTGCAACATTTCTGCATCATTAATAAATGGATGTTTTTCAATTAAAAGCGGTGTTCCCTGTTTTTCATTTATTTTTGCAGTTTTAAAACAAATAAAAATGGCAATGTTTATTTTCCTTTTTCCCTTTTTGATTTGTCTCGTTCCGACTTTGAAAAGTAATTCTCCGGATCTCATTGATAACAATTTGGTTACACCTCTGTATGACTTCGACAATCCGATCTATCATGCCGAAGAAGAAGACGAAGAAGATTGTGATCTGCTGGAATTAGCCAAGTTGTTGAAATAAGAGGAGAAGGTGATTCAGCCGCATGAGGAGCGGGTTGAGATTGTTATTCCAAGTGCCGCCAAGGTCAGAAAGGAAATGAAAATGGGAGCCGTTTCAGAGGCGAGTCGAGAGCAGAATGGTAGCCCTGTTGAGGGAGCATGTGGACATCGTCACCTGGTCGTGTCAAGATATGCCAGGGTCGGATACCGGTGTCGTTGTGCACAAGCTGCCATGAAGAGAAGATTGTCCTCTAGAGGAGCAGATGCTGGTGCTACTTATCAGAGAGCCATGGTGACTTTGTTTCATGATATGATTCATCATGAAATTGAATGATATGTTGATGACATGATAGCAAAGTCCCAAGCAGAAGAGGGGCATCTGGCAGACCGGGGCAAGTCGTTTGACCGGTTGAGATAATTCAGACTGAGGTTGAATTCAAATCAGTGCACTATCAGAGTGCGGTCCGGTAAGTTGCTAAGGCTTATTATGAGCGGAAAAGGGGAATCGAGGTTGGTCCTGTTTAAAAAAAAAAAAAAGAGAGAGAGAAAGGAAAATAAGAGAAGTGCCTGAACCGAGAACAGAAAAAGAGGTTCGTGGTCTATTAGGTAGATTGAACTACATGTCATGGTTCACATCTCACCTAACAGCCACGAGGGAACCCATTTAAGAAAAAATCAAATGGTCAGGTGAAATAATGATTTCCAAGAGGCATTGAAAAATAAAAAATAAGTTGCAGGTGTAGCACCTCAAATTTGCACCTATCATTGTACATACATTCTCATATTAGGTCATAACATAACATGGTCCACTGCATAGCATTGCATTGTCCCTTTGCCTCAAGTGCAAGCCAGTCAGAAGAATTAGGTCAAACTGGTCAGGAGATCAGTCAGTCAAGCAAGCAAGTACAATTTCCAAGGAGCCAAGGCCCTAGGGTTGGTCCAACATGTTCACATGACTTGGGGATCCATTTGAAGTGTTTTGGTCAAGGATTGGATGCTCAGAAGCCATCAGTCAATGCACAGTTTGCCAGAAACCCTAAAAAGTCAACTTTGGTCAACTGGATCTGATTTTATGGTTTTGATGGATGGATTTGGTTTGAGAGAGCTTATTCATGTCCAAATAGGCCTCATATATCATGGCAAACATCATCATTGAAGAATTTGAAGCCAAATCAGAAATTTCCAAAAATAGAAACCGGACCTGTAATTTTAACTGCCAAAAATGGAAACTTCTTGATCCCAAACTTACATCATGATACAAGCTTCAAATGAATTTTTGCCCAACATGAAAGTTGAAGATCTTGTTCTCCCATTTCCAAAAAGTCCAAGAACTCTCAATTCCCATGTATGGTTGGCAAGTTATGATCAATTCAATCTCAAAAATTTTTGAACTTCAAAAGGCCATATCTCTCAAACCATTTGGCCAAATTGGGTGGGGTTTTTTCCTACAAGTCACATTTGATCCCCTCTTTCCAAAAATGTCACCCTCATTCATCAAAACATCACCATTAAAAATGGCCTTTTTGAACTTGCTTGAATTAATTTCAAGTGAGGTTGAAATTTGACTTTTCCAAGCAATCATTTTTAAACCATTTGGCCAATTGGAAACATTCAGAAAATGCATTTTGGTCATGTTTGAAAGCCCAATTCGTGCAGCACACACACCCCATGCCAACTTGGTGGAATTTTAGCAATTGATAAAATTGATTCATTTAAGCTAATGGAGATTAACACTTACTAATGCAACCTTAAACAGCCAATATATATCCTATTTTCTGTCAACCAAAAACCCTAGCAGCCACATTTGACAAGCAGAAAAACTCTTTCTCTCATTTTCTCATTCTTCCTCATTTTGAACTTTTACTGAAAAAATAAAAGGGAACCCGAGCTGGTTTGGTTGGTTTTATGATATATCAATCCTTTGGAAGCATTTACAAGGAGGATACCTCAACTGTAAGCACAAAACCCAGCTCTGTTTTCTTCGACCCCCTCCCATGGCAGTTTTGAGTCAAGTCTGAATAGAGCAAGCTTGAGCCAAAGTTCTTCAACCATTCATCATTTGGGAACTTAAAGAGCAACTGTTTTGAGTATTTGAAGCCAAACAACATCAGAATCACAGCTGCACTTCACTTTTGGTAAGAACTCGATTCTCTCCTTTCTCAAAACCATGATATGCTTCTTAAAGATCTCCTTGCCATGAGTATTATGAGCTTCGAATCACATGAAATGGTTGCGTATTTGGATAGTTATGCTGTTTTAAAGTCTGATGTTGGATTAAGTTCTTGTTCGATTTATGTTGTTTGAGTTGATTTCGTTGAAACTGATGTTGGATTATGAATGTGTGATGTTTGCTGATTCTAATGATATGCTCATTACTCATTTCTGGGAAAATTGTTCTTGAACAAGTTTAATGATGAAATGTATTTTGCTCGATTCATGATGCTTAGTGTGATTTAATAAAAATGATTGCTGGATTCGTGTTGTGTGTTGCTTTCTGAGTTGATTGGTGCATTTGATTTCATTTTCTGGGAAAACAATTTTTTCGATTGATTAAGGAAGATGATGATGTACTGTAGCTGCCAAACCCTAGTTCATCATTTGCCCAGATTTTTCATTCAAACGCGTTTCACTCTGTTTTGCATGGCATGGCACTGTTTCATTGCCTGGACCAATCAGGACATTCCGTTTCATGGCCCTGTACGCTGCGTTTGGTTTAGTGACTCCAACAATTACAAGTTTGCCACTGCCGTGGCATGTGACCATTAAATTAATGTTGTTTTTTTCAATTTTAATTTCATTTGATGCTCAAACTTTGAAAAATCATAAGTCCATCATTTGTGACCCAAAATTAATGAGATTTTTTGCCAAATGTTCATCACAATCTCTAGTTTTTTAATCATATTTTTTCCAGAATTTTTGGATGTTTGGTTTTTAATTGGCATTAGGGATCGTGACATGTATCCATTTTTTGTACCTTTTACCAAATCATTTGTGAAATAGTGATGCATTATCCTATGGCCTTGAAAATTTTTATGCACAAACTAGACATATCCATGGTGATTTTGGTTTAGAGTTTATGAATTTATCATGTATGGTTTGTGAGTTATGATTTTTTGAAGTAGGGTGTGACAATTTGTGTCACACCATTGATGTGCAACTTGTTGATTTTCATAGCCATGCCTATTGACCTCAAAATGGATTGAAATTTTGCATGATTGAGCTTGTATATGTCTAGTTTACATATGATTTTTTGTGGATTTGTTTATGGCATTTTCCAATTGATTGAGATTTTTGTCCCCTGTTTGGTCTTATGTTGACTTTTTGTGACACATGTGCCCATTTGTTTTGTGAAATGCTCATAATTTATTAGATGGACATGAAATTTGGTATGTGATTACTAGACATCTTAATCTTTGCCATGGTTTTAGTCCCATTCATTTATCATATGCCATCCCTGATTTATGATTTTTTCAAGTTGATGCATGTTTGGTTGACTTCTTTGAGCATGTCCAAAATTGCCTTGCCTTTCTGATTTTCATTGACTGCCTTCCACTTGTCCAAATGAGATGAAATTTGACATGCTTACCATGCTGTGGGTTATGTTTGATCATGATTTATTTGGTGATTTTTGGAAATGTTTGAGATTGATTTTGATTCAAGTCTTGCTGTTGACTTCTATGAGCTTCTAAATGCCATGCTTTGACTTCTTTTGCTTATAAAATGATGATGATGATTGATATGAATGTGAAACCAATTGGGTTTGTTTCTTGATTGTTTAAACATGATTTTGGATACTTGCCATTTGCTGTTTTGATCTTTTCATCCCATTTTGACCCTAGGCTTGTCCTAGTGGTCCTGTTACTCACATTTGAGCTCATTTTTTCAGGTTAACCAATAATTATCCAATGAGACCAATACAAATTGGTTGTGTTTGCTTGTTTATCATGACTAATCCATTTGTTTTGTAGGTTGCTTGGCTCACATGCCTTGAGCTTTGTGCATTGCACATTTAGCTTGTTTGTGTTGACTGGTTGATATCTGTTTCCTTTTGCTTTAATTTTGACTTGTATACTAACTGTGCTTGACTGATTTCAGGTACTTTAGTTGCTTTTAGTTCCTTGTGAACTTTGCTTTGCTTTGCTTGATAAGCAATTTGCATTGAGGTATAATTTCTCATCTTCATGTAGTCTGGAAGACCTGGCCTGTTACTTGGCCAGGCACCTGTCTGAAGTCCTCCTTAAGAGGCAATGTTTGTGACTGTTTACAATTTGTCCCTGTACATATTCAAAGACCTCCTAAGTGAAGAGGCAATTGGCAGAATCCAAGGGATATGCAACCTATCCCCTGCTATTTTGTGTGTCATCTGCTTTGCTCGCACCACTGTGTTGATGCATTGCAGATACAAACCCAAGATCTTGTACAATTGTACAGTTGAGTCAGTATCAAATGTGTAGAAGGGTTCCCACCTTCTGAACCCACACATTCTTGTCTTAAGCTCTCCCAGGCCAGGGATAAGAGCTGTGAAGTCTTATCTTCACTCACCTTTCATCTGCTTCACCTTAGCCCCTCAATGGCAAGGTTAAGAGCTAACACTACCCAGTTCCAGTGGTTTGTTTGTTGAGGTTGATATGACCCCTCGACTAAAACCTAGCCTTGATGTTTGAGCCCCTTGTTGGTGTGTTTATTTCATGTTGTATGTGCTTTTGTGGTGTGATTGTATCCCCTAGGTTTGCTAGACTCCGCGTAGTCTCGTTTGCATGTCAATTAAGGTAGCACGGTTCCTTCGTATAGGACTTCCTTTCTTGCTTGAGCTTTCCTAAAACACAAACAAACATTATCCCCTCTTAAGGATACGTTAACTCCTTCTACTACAGGTGAGCAAGTCTCCAAAGGTCGAGCATCAGGTAGATTGCGCAGTGACGTTGTCCGCTTAAAAAACACAAACCAACGGGAATAGTTTAGCCGAACTACGGCAACTCTGATTCTCATGTCCAGATGAGATACGTAGGCACGAGATGCGATGTCTTGTCGAGTTTGACTAACAACTAACCCTAATTCTTTTCTCTCGCCCTCGTTGCGATTGAGACCTCCCCTTTCTCTTGCCCTAGTTGCAATCGAGACCCTTGCTTCCTATGCAAGTTAGGTTAGGTGTGGCTTGCTTCCTGTGCAAGTCATGTTTAGGATAGGCTTGCTTCCTGTGCAAGTTAGCTAGAAACCTTAACTTAGGGTCGACTTTGCATGACAACATCTAGGCTCGAGTCGTAGTCTCCCTAGTGTTGTGTCTCCCTCTGTTATCTGGTTAGGCTAGTCCTTTTTCCCTGCGTAGGGGAACTACATCGCCCTGATCTTCATACCAGATGAAGTATGTAGGCAGGAGATTGAGCTGATCTCTCCGGGCGCCCTTTTTCTTTTTCAACCCTTTGTGTCTTAACCACCCTTGTGTGTGTTTTCTGGTTGGAGTCCGACATAAGTCCAGCGATTGGCAGTTGGTTTCCTGTGCGTGTTTTGGTTCGGATGCTGATGTAAGTCCAGTGATTGGCATTCAGGCTCCACGTTTGCCTTTGCCTGTTTTTGTTTGTGTGCGTGTCAGCCGAGCTACGAATGCTCTGATTCTCCTTCGTCCAAGGAGATACGTATGCATAGGATGCCATATCCTAGCGAGCATGTGTCGTTTCCCCAGTCCGAACTACTTCGACTCTGATGTCTATGCCTGATAGACTAAGTAGGCCCAGGATGCGACATCCTGCCGAGTCATTCTTGTCTATTTTCTTGTGTCTCTTTCAGCCAGTGTGTGTGTGTTTGAGCAGTGTTAGCAACCATTTTCCTTCCTATTGTGCGTGGATCCCGTCGAGTACGACGGATGCGTAGGGGTGCTAATACCTTCCCTTCGCATAACCGACTCCCGATCCCATTCTCTTTGGTCGCGAGACCATGTCTTTTCCCAGGTTTACTCTGAGCGTTTCCTTTCCCTCTTTTGGGATAAATAACGCACGGTGGCGGCTCTGTTGTTCTTGTTTTCCCGCCGGTTTTTCGCGTAATGCGACAGCTGGCGACTCTGCTGGGGAATCCTAACTAGAGAAGTTGACCTCTTGCTGGTCCATCTTCCCTGAGCGAGTCTCTCCTAGCGCTCTCTAGGTTAGGGTTTTGGTTGCTTTGTGATGTGTTTATTTATCGCCTTCATTATTTACTGTTTGCATTCATTGTCTATTGTTTGCATTTATGTGTGTAATTATGTTTGCATTCATTCATTATTCATCTGCCTGGCTGGTTGTCTGTTTTCCTTTGTTGGGGTGGGAGTCACTTGAGGTAAAAGGTCCAATACCCAGACCATGAGTGAAATCTAGGATACCTAGGAATAGAGTGATTCATGGGAAGCGGGTGGTGTACGCCACTTAGCGGAACATTGATATCACGAGCAGTTCAGACTCTGATGGGGTATTATCGGTGCATACATCGGGTGTGCACAGGATGATATTCTTGAAAGGGTTGTTTATCCTGCGTTTCTCTCGACCTTACCCTGGCCTAGACGACACCCGTGAGTGGGGAAGGGTTTGATCTTTATTACAGGTACCGTTGGTGACTTGTGGTTCTGTTGGTGACTTTGGGTTCAGACGACAGTGTCTCATTTGACCTTGGGTTTTCAAGTTGGATTTGGGTTCTGAGTTTAGACCGAAGCTTCGACTTTGTGTTCAGAGATGCACCTCCAGCCAGTTGTGTCTGCATCATGTGCATCATAGCATATTTATTTTCAAAAGATACGCAATAAAAAAAAATGAGGAAAAAAGAAAAAAAACTAATCCCTGCATGCATATCATTTCTCAGGTACATTCCAGAGCTTGGTCTACTGATAGAGATGGCAACAGTCCCAGAGCCGAAGCGGAAGACTTGTTTCTACATTTTTCACCGTGAGCCTTTGACGTCTCTGATTGAGTTGAGCAGTTTTGTGACCAGTGATCATCAGAGGGGGTTCGTTGACCAGTATGGGGATTTGTTGACTTTGTTGAGGATGGTAGTTGACCCAGTGCCGTTGCAGACACTTCTTCAGTTCTATGACCCGGAGCTTAGATGTTTCACGTTCCAAGATTATCAGTTAGCGCCTACTCTCGAGGAGTATTCTATCCTGTTGAGCATCCCGATTCAGCATCAGGTTCCTTTCTTGGACGTACCAAAGGAGGTTGACTTTAAAGTTGTTGCCAGAGCTCTCCGGTTGAGTGTTAAGGAAGTTTGTGATAATTGGAAGCCCAGTGGGGGAGTTGTGGGTCTGCCGTTGAAGTTTCTTTTGAGAGTTGCTAGAAATGAAGCAGAGAAGGGGAATTGGGAAGCTTTTTACACCCAGCTTGCTGTTATGATCTATGGGATCGTCCTATTCCCAAGCATGCCCAATTTCGTTGACCATGCTGCCATCAGTGTCTTCATTGGAGGGAATCCAGTCCCCACCCTTTTAGCTGATGCTTATTATGCCATTCACAGTAGGCATGGTAAGGGTGGAGCTATCAAGTGCTGTCTACCTCTCCTGCTCAGATGGTTTATGTCTCTCCTGCCTGGTAGTGGACCCTTTGTGGATACTCAGAGCACTCTCAAGTGGACTCAGAGGGTCATGTCACTTACCTCCTACGACATCAGATGGCAGTCATACCGGATGGACGTACGGAATGTTATTATGAGCTGTGGAGAATTCCGGAATGTGCCACTCGTGGGGACCAAGGGTTGTATAAATTATAATCCAGTTCTTTCTCTTCGCCAGTTAGGGTTTGTTATGAGTAGAAGACCACTTGAAGCTGAGATAGCTGAGAGTGTGTATTTTGAGAAGAAGGATGACCCTGTTAGATTGGAGCAGATAGGAAGAGCTTGGAAGTCTATTGGTGTTAGAGATGGATCTGTCTTAGGGAAGAAGTTTGCCATTGCAATGCCCGATTACACTGATTGGGTAAAGAAGAGAGTGGAAACTTTGTTGCTACCCTACGATAGGATGGAGCCGTTGCAAGAGCAACCACCCTTGATTCTTGCTGATAGTGTGCCTGCTGAGCACTATAAGCAAGCTCTGATGGAAAGTCGCCGTTTGAGGGAGAAGGAGCAGGACACCCAGATGGAGTTGTACAAAGCTAAAGCTGATAGGTTGCACCTGGCCCATCAACTCAGGGAAGTGCAAGGAGAGGATGCTAGCAGAGCCAGGAGCAAGAAGAGATCATATGAGGAGATAGAATCCATGTTGGATGCAGAACATAGGGAGTGCTTGAGGCTGCAGAGAGCAGAGGCCAACTATCAGAAGAAGATCAGAGACCTAGAAAAGCAACTCAAAGACAAAGACGCCCAGTTGAAGAAAGAGATGGAGTTGAGACAGAAATCAGAGGACTATCTTGGAGGAGAGGTTTTGGAGTTTAGAAGGCAATTGAAGGAGAAGATCACCCCTCTACCAGAATGTTCAGAATGCACACTGTTGATAGACCAGTGCCATTATCTGAAGACCCTCATTCCGGAAGACCGTCTGTCTTAGATTGTATCTTTGTTTGCTTTTGTTGAGAATCACCTCCAGGCTTGTTGGATGGGATTCATTTGTTTGTACTCTGTCTTTTGGATCTTTTGTTGAGAATCACCTCCAGGCTTGTTGGATGGGATTCATTTCTTTGTACTTTGTTCTTTCGAATATTCTGTTGACCTGGTTGTATGACCTTTTTACCCTTATGTATAGATAGGGTTGTCAGTATTTCCCTGTTGTTCTCATTTTTCCCTGTATCTGTATTGTTCTCTTGTTGCTGCAGGTTGCCATCTTCTGAGGATGGGTCAGGCTCTTTGAATGCCTGAGAAATGAGCATATCATGTGCATCATACGCATCATTAACATCATACTCATCTCATTTGCATAACAGGTGTTCTTGTGCCGTCTTCTCACTTTGGTTCCTGTGTTCAGGAAGGATAGCTGATCAGAGACCGCACCGCTACTCAACGCGACTCAACCATCAACGGAATATGGATCAAGTACAAGCTGAGTTAGCTGAGATGAGGGCTAACATGGCCCAATTTATTCACATGATGCAAGGGGTTGCGCAAGGACAAGAAGAACTCCGAGCTCTAGTTCAGAGGCAAGAAGCTGTAATTCCACCGCCCAACCAGCCTCTGCAAGAAGGAAACCCAGTTCATGACACTCCTGCTGTTGCTATTCCCGTCAACAACTATGCTGAAGGTGAAGAGTTGAGGGGTATCCGAGTCAACGGTCAACCAATTGCTCCAGATGCTGCTAATGCCAGAGTCATCCATGCTCCGGCCCGTAACAGAATTCCGATTGTTGACAGACAAGAGGATATGTTTACTTTGCTCAGCGAAGACGAAGACATTTTGGGCAGAAATGATGCGAGAGATCGTAAAGTTGAGGCCCTTGCTGAGAAGATCCGGGCTATGGAATGTCAAAACTCCCTCGGTTTTGATGTTACAAACATGGGATTAGTTGAAGGACTGAGAATCCCGCACAAGTTCAAGGCACCGTCATTCGACAAATACAACGGTACCTCCTGCCCTCGCACCCATGTGCAGGCATACTACAGAAAGATATCCGCATACACTGATGATGAGAAGATGTGGATGTACTTTTTCCAAGACAGCCTATCTGGGGCGTCTTTGGATTGGTATATGGAGTTGAAGCGGGATTCAATCAGATGCTGGAGGGACTTGGGTGAAGCGTTCCTCAGACAGTACAAGCATAATATGGACATGGCTCCGACCTGGACTCAGCTGTAGAGTCTGTGTCAGAAAAACAATGAGAGCTTTAAAGAGTACGCCCAGAGATGGCGCGAGCTTGCTGCGAGAGTTCAACCCCCTATGCTGGAAAGGGAGTTGACTGACATGTTTATCAGCACTCTTCAAGGTGTGTATATGGACCGGATGGGAAGCTGCCCATTCGGAAGTTTTTCTGATGTCGTCATCTGTGGCGAGAGAACCGAAAGTCTGATCAAGGCCGGTAGGATTCATGATGCGGGTTCTTCTTCGAAGAAACCTTTCTCTGGGGCACCTCGACGTAGAGAAGGAGAGACCAATGATGTCCACCGAGGGAATGGGTACCGAGGAAGTGTGGGTAGAGAACAGTATTGTCCGGTTGCTGTAGTGACCATTCCTGCACCTCAGCCTCGTCAACAACAACAAAGGGTTCAACAACCACAACAACCACAACAACCATAACAACAACAACAACAACAGCAACGTCCCTATCAGCCGAGGCAGAGTTTGCAGCCTAATAGAAGATTTGACCCGTTACCCATGACGTATGCTGAGCTTCTGCCTGAGTTGCTCAGATTGGGTTTCGTGGAGTTGCGTACCATGGCTCCACCAACAGTATTGCCGCTTGGGTATGATGCGAACGTCCGCTGTGACTTTCATTCTGGGGCACCAGGCCACCATACCGAGAGATGCCGGGCTCTCCAGCACAAGGTACAAGACTTGATCGATGCCAAGGCGATCAACTTTGCTCCGGTACCGAATGTAGTGAACAATCCTATGCCGCAGCATGGTGGGCATAAGGTAAACAATATTGAAGAAGGAGAAGCTGGAAATCTGGTTGATAATGTTGAAGATGTTCAGACTTCTTTATCAGTTGTGAAGGACCGTCTGCTGAAGGGGGGTGTTGACCCGGGCTGTAGTGAAGGTTGTTTGGTTTGTGCTGAAGCTGACAATGGGTGTGACCAGTTGAGGACTGGTATTCAAAAATTGATTGATGAAGGCTGTCTCCAGTTCAGTCGGGCTGTCAAAGATAATGGGTCGGTGTCTACTGTCACCATCTACTTCAAGCCGTCTGAAGGACGAGGACAAGGGGTTGTGAATGCACCTGCAGCAAGTGGTACTCCAGTTACCATTCCTGCTCCGGTAACCATCAGTGCTCCGACTACTATCGCTGCGTCTGGAAGAAGACCGGTTGAGAATAGTAGGGCTGTTCCTTGGAGGTATGACAATGCCTATCGCAGCAATCGGAGGGCTGATAACCAGACAAGGCCAGCAGTTCAAGCGCCTGTGACGATCAGCGCACCAGCAAGAACTCCTGTGGTTGCAAGTCCTGTGGTGGACAACGTCGGTGGACCAGGAGGTTTTACCCGGAGTGGACGACTGTTTGCTCCTCAGCCGCTGAGAGATGCCAATGCTGAGGCATCTGCTAGGGCGAAGGGTAAACAGGTTGTGGTTGACGAAGAACTGGCTCAGAAGGAGGCTGAGGGTTCTTTTGAAAAGGACGTCGAGGAGTTCATGAAAATTATCAAGAAGAGTGACTACAAGATAGTAGATCAGCTCAACCAAACTCCGTCTAAGATTTCAATACTCTCTTTGTTGTTATGCTCCGAGGCACACCGTGATGCTTTGTTGAAGATGTTAAATATGACATACGTACCGCAAGAGATCTCCGTCAACCAGCTGGAGGGTGTGCTAGCCAACGTGAGCACCAGGCATGGCGTAGGTTTCACTGACCTAGACTTAACGCCTGAGGGTCGTAATCACAACAAAGCCTTGCACATCACTATGGAGTGCAAAGATGCTGTATTGTCTCACGTGTTGGTAGACACCGGGTCGTCCCTGAATGTCCTACCAAAGCAAATTCTGAAGAAGATTGATGTTGAGGGAGTTGTGCTCACTCCCAGTGACCTTATTGTGCGTGCTTTTGATGGATCCAAACGTTCTGTGTTTGGTGAAGTTACCTTGCCGGTAAAGATAGGTCCCGAGGTTTTCGACATCATATTCTATGTTATGGACATTCAGCCTGCCTATAGCTGTCTGTTGGGTCGTCCATGGATACACGCAGCTGGGGCAGTCTCGTCAACTCTCCACCAAAAACTCAAATATGTCTGGAACGGTCAGATTGTGACCGTGTGTGGCGAAGAAGAGATTCTGGTGAGTCACCTATCCTCGTTCAAGTATGTCGAGGTAGATGGCGAGATCCATGAAACACTGTGCCAGGCATTTGAGACCGTGGCTTTGGAGAAGGTAGCTTATGCTGAGCAGAGGAAGCCAGGTGCTTCGATTGCATCCTATAAACAAGCCAAGGAAGTTGTGGATTCCGGTAGAGCCGAGGGCTGGGGCAAGATGGTTGACTTGCCAGTTAAAGAAGACAAGTTTGGTATCGGTTATGAGCCTCTCCAAGCAGAGCAGAGTGTGGGTCCGAGCACCTTTACCAGCGCTGGGCTGATGAACCATGGAGATGTCTTTGCTACTGATGGTGAAGACTGTGACTGCAATGTAGACGTCTGGGTCCGCCCGTGTGCACCAGGGGAGTCTATCAACAATTGGACAGCTGAAGAAGTGGTCCAAGTTACTCTTCTGACAGAGTAATTTTCCTTTGTTTTTTTCATTTTGCATAAAAACCCTACGTTCTGCCCAAGGCGTAGTGGTTCATTGTAGGGCCTCATCATGTTTTAATGATTATCATAAATAAAGGACGTTTTGCAATCAAATTTTGAGATCTTTGTCTTTCTATTTTTGTTTTCACTTTTTTCAAAATAATAAAAATGGCAATGTTTTTGTTTTTCGTGACTTTATTGAAATCTTTTTCTAAAAACAAAACATTAAACATGCAGAAGTGATATTTTGGCATCCACTGTGAACGACTCTGTTATGGCTCAGTATGATTTTGATAATCCCATCTACCAAGCTGAAGAGGAGAGTGAGGAAGACTGTGAACTCCCTGCAGAATTGGTCAGATTACTGAAGCAAGAGGAAAGGGTCATCCAACCTCATCAGGAGGAGTTGGAGATTGTTAACCTGGGTACTGAGGACGCCAGAAGAGAAATCAAGATTGGGGCTGCTTTAGAAGACTCTGTCAAGAGGAGGCTAATTGAGATGCTAAGAGAATATGTGGAAATATTCGCCTGGACATATCAAGACATGCCTGGGTTGGATACAGACATCGTGGTGCATCGATTGCCTCTTAGAGAAGAGTGTCCGTCGGTCAAGCAGAAGCTTCGCAGAACAAGTCCCGACATGGCTGTCAAGATCAAGGAAGAGGTTCAGAAGCAGTGGGATGCAGGTTTCCTGGCTGTTACCAGTTATCCACCGTGGGTTGCCAACATTGTTCCGGTGCCAAAGAAGGATGGCAAAGTCAGAATGTGTGTCGATTACCGGGATCTGAACAGGGCGAGTCCGAAAGATGATTTCCCATTACCTCACATTGATGTATTGGTGGATAATACGGCTCAATCCTCGGTATTCTCTTTCATGGACGGTTTCTCGGGCTATAACCAGATTAAGATGGCGCCAGAGGACATGGAAAAGACGACATTCATTACACCTTGGGGCACGTTCTGCTACAAAGTGATGCCATTTGGGCTGAAGAATGCCGGTGCTACCTATCATAGGGCAATGACGACTCTCTTTCATGACATGATGCACAAAGAAATTGAGGTGTACGTGGATGATATGATTGCGAAGTCGCAGACAGAAGAGGAGCATTTGGTAAATTTGCAGAAGTTGTTTGATAGACTGGTCAAGTTCAAACTGAGGCTGAACCCGAACAAGTGTACGTTTGGGGTGAGATCAGGGAAGCTGTTAGGCTTCATTGTCAGTGAAAAAGGGATTGAGGTTGATCCAGCAAAAGTCAAAGCTATTCAAGAGATGCCTGAACCGAAGACGGAAAAGCAAGTCCGTGGGTTTTTAGGGAGGTTGAACTACATTGCAAGGTTCATATCTCATCTAACTGCCACGTGTGAACCAATTTTCAAACTACTCAGAAAGAATCAGGCGATCAAGTGGAATGATGACTGTCAGAAAGCTTTTGACAAGATCAAAGAATATTTACAGAACCCTCCAATCCTGATTCCTCCAGTTCCAGGGAGGCCATTGATAATGTACCTATCAGTTACCGAGACTTCGATGGGGTGTGTATTGGGGCAGCATGACGAGTCTGGTCGAAAAGAGCATGCCATATACTACCTTAGCAAAAAGTTTACCGACTGTGAAACAAGATATTCACTGCTCGAGAAAACTTGCTGTGCTTTGGCCTGGGCTGCTCGCCGACTAAGGCAGTATATGTTGAACCATACTACTCTGTTGATTTCTAAGATGGATCCAGTAAAGTACATCTTTGAGAAGCCGGCTCTCACCGGACGTGTTGCTCGTTGGCAAATGATCTTAACAGAATATGACATTCAGTACACGTCACAGAAGGCCATCAAAGATAGTATTCTGTCAGACTACCTTGCCGAGCAACCGATCGACGACTATCAGCCTATGATGTTTGAATTCCCTGATGAAGACATCATGTATCTGAAGATGAAAGACTGTGAAGAGCCGCTTGTCGAGGAAGGACCGGATCCTGATGACAAATGGACACTGATGTTTGATGGGGCTGTGAATATGAACGGTAACGGTGTTGGTGCAGTGTTGATCAATCCCAAAGGTGCTCATATACCTTTCTCTGCCAGATTGACTTTTGATGTCACCAACAATGAAGCTGAGTACGAGGCTTGTATCATGGGGATAGAAGAAGCCATTGATCTGAGGATCAAAACACTTGACATATTTGGAGATTCAGCTCTAGTGATCAATCAGGTCAATGGAGATTGGAATACGAACCAGCCGCATTTGATTCCATATAGAGATTACACCAGAAGAATACTGACGTTCTTCAAGAAGGTGAAGTTGTATCATGTTCCCCGGGATGAGAATCAAATGGCTGATGCTTTGGCTACTTTATCCTCTATGATAAAGGTTCATTGGTGGAATCACGTGCCACATATTGCGGTGAATCGACTCGAGAGGCCTGCGTATGTGTTTGCAGCTGAGTCTATGGCAATTGATGAAAAACCGTGGTATTATGACATTAAGAACTTCCTCAAGACTCAAGAGTATCCTGAGGGTGCGTCAAAGAATGATAAGAAGACCCTGAGAAGGCTAGCTGGAAGCTTTTACTTGAAACAGGATGACGTGTTGTATAAAAGGAACTTTGACATGGTCTTGCTCAGATGCGTGGATAGACACGAAGCAGACATGTTGATACAAGAAGTGCATGAGGGTTCGTTTGGTACCCATGCTGGTGGTCATCCAATGTCGAAGAAATTGCTGAGAGCCGGATATTACTGGATGACTATGGAATCCGATTGCTTCAAATATGCTCGGAAATGCCATAAGTGTCAAATCTACGCTGATAAGGTGCATGTACCACCAAGCCCGTTGAATGTCATGAACTCGCCTTGGCCGTTTGCCATGTGGGGCATTGACATGATTGGGAAGATTGAGCCTACTGCTTCGAATGGACATCGCTTCATCTTGGTTGCGATTGATTACTTCACCAAATGGGTAGAAGCAGCTTCTTTTGCTAGTGTCACCAAACAAGTGGTTGCCCGGTTCATCAAGAAAGAAATCATCTGTCGTTACGGAGTTCCCGAGAGAATCATCACTGACAATGGTTCAAATCTCAACAACAAAATGATGAAAGAGCTTTGCAGAGATTTCAAGATTGAACATCACAATTCTTCTCCTTACAGACCGAAGATGAACGGTGTTGTAGAGGCAGCAAACAAGAATATCAAGAAAATTGTGCAGAAGATGGTCGTTACGTACAAGGATTGGCACGAGATGCTGCCTTTCGCTTTGCATGGGTACCGTACCTCAGTGCGTACGTCGACCGGGGCAACCCCTTACTCCCTTGTGTATAGTATGGAAGCAGTCCTACCAGTTGAAGTGGAGATCCCTTCTCTGAGGGTATTATTGGACGTCAAGCTGGACGAAGCCGAGTGGGTTCGTACAAGGTTTAATGAGTTAAGCCTTATCGAAGAAAGACGGTTAGCAGCTGTGTGCCATGGGCAGTTATATCAGAGAAGGATGAAGCGAGCCTTTGATCAGAAAGTGCGTCCTCGGACATTTCAAACTGGCGATCTAGTTTTGAAGAGAATCCTTCCTCCCGGTACAGATAACAGGGGCAAGTGGACTCCTAATTACGAAGGTCCATATGTTGTGAAGAAGGTCTTCTCCGGTGGAGCCTTGATGCTTACAACAATGGATGGTGAAGATTTTCCTTCCCCTGTTAATTCAGACGTAGTCAAAAAATACTTCGCATAAATTGACCCGCTGGACGAAAAGAATAAAAGAGTCCAGGCAAAAATGGGCATCCCGGCGAACCAAAAAACAGAAAGAAAAGGTTCGGGCAAAAATTAGGGATAAAATGAAAAGTATGTACACCCGGTAAGTCGAAAACCCGCAAGGGCGGCTTAGGCAAAAATGGGTATCCCGGTGGATTGAAAACCCGAAAGGGCGATCCAGCCAAAAGAGGGATTAAAGCGAAGACTACAGTCTGAGTTATCTGTACTCCATCATGCTTCGTCAGCTGTCATCTCGAAAGATGTGATCGGTCCAGTCAGTCTTCTCAGAAAGCAAGGAGTTGGAAAAAAAACTGATGATCTATGAGTTATAACAGAGTTGGGAAACAGTGGATGCCGTGTTCACATTGCCATTAGGATAGTTTATTTTCCTTTTGTGCGCAATTACCTCTTCCTAGGAATTGCTTCCCAATGTATTTGCCTTTTCAGGCACACTTCCAATCAATAAAAGTCGTTATTCAGATAAATTGCTCCCTTGTTTTTTTTACTTTTACTGTTTTGTTTGCAAAAACGTCCGAATTTTTTATAAACATTGCATATAAAAACATGAAGGCTAAACAATAACGTGCAGAAAGACTAAAACATTTGAAAATCATTTGGAATGTTGAGGACACTTGAGCGTATCTTGTCCACGTATCCCCTGGGGCATCTGTTATTTCGTTTAGCAGGTCGTCACTTGTGAGTATTCCCCAGCAGTTATTTCCCAGAACAAAACTATTCTCCTAGCTATGGATTGGTCGAGTCTTCCCCAGCGGAGCAGTTATTTCTCCAGCAGAGTTTATCATACCAATGGATTGGACGAGTTTCCGTAGCAGACCGACATCTGCATCCCCAGCTGAGTTGATCCTACCTGTGGATTGCATGGGTCGCCTCCAGCGGAGCAGATATTCCCCGAAGCAGAGTTTATCATACCTGAGGTTGGTATGAGCCTTATCCCCAAAGAGTTGCCTGGTTTATCTTCCCCAGCGGAGCAGTTATTTCCCCAAGCGGAGTTTATCCTACCTGTGGATTGATTGGGATATCCCCAGCAATTTTACTTTTGTCAGTAGCAAGCTGCTTTATTACTCCCCAGCGAGTTGCCTTGTCCTCCCCTAGCGGAGTTGTATTGATTGGTTCCTCGACAGTTGCCTTGTTCTTCCCCCAGCGGAGTTGTATTGAAGGTTTCTCAGCACAGTCGTCCGGTGTATTCCTCGGCGGAGTTCTCATCATTTTGCATTTTTGCATGTAGTGATCATCGCATCCTCAAATCGCGTAGCATTTCCATTCTATATGGAGCATTACGCCATAGAAAAATTCAAACATATGCATTCATGTGTTCGAAACCCCATCAGACCGTATCCCCTGCAGCGATGGATTTTTGTTCAACCTGTACAACACATTTTGCTACAGTTGCTCCAGTCAACATTTGGTGTTGATAATCCCCACAGAGGTTTATTTCCTCATCCGTTGGTGAAAGGAAAGCCTGCTTCTCCCCAGTGAAATCCCCTGCAAGTGTGTAGCCTTGCCCTGTCATCTTGTGGATGTCAGTATCCCGTCAGCACCCGCGTGTGTTGTTTCTTTGGTGTCGGTAAACACCATCCTTCGGTGATTTCCAGTCATGCGTAAGTGTCTGGTCTTCTTTGGTGTCGGTAAACACCATCCTTCGGTGATTTCCAGTCATGCGTAAGTGTCTGGTCTTCTTTGGTGTCGTTAAACACCATCCTTCGGTGATTTCCAGTCATGCGTAAGTGTCTGGTCTTCTTTGGTGTCGGTAAACACCATCCTTCGGTGATTTCCAGTCATGCGTAAGTGTCTGGTCTTTTTTGGTGTCGGTAAACACCATCTTTCGGTGATTTCCAGTCATGCGTAAGTGTCTGGTCTTCTTTGGTGTCGGTAAACACCATCCTTCGGTGATTTCCAGTCATGCGTAAGTGTCTGGTCTTTTTTGGTGTCGGTAAACACCATCTTTCGGTGATTTCCAGTCATGCGTAAGTGTCTGGTCTTCTTTGGTGTCGGTAAACACCATCTGTCGGTGATTTCCAGTCATGCGTAAGTGTCTGGTCTTCTTTTGATGTCGGTAAACATCCTCTTTCGATGTTCATAACGTTGCCCTCCCTTCCCTAGTGAAGATTCCTCCTCTCCGTTGGTGTCGATAAACGTCGAGTTTTTCCCGGTCATCCGTTGATGATTTGGTTGTGTTCACTCTCCCCAGTAGAGTTTCCTCCTCTCCGTTGGTGTTGATAAACGTCGAGTTTTTCCTAGTCATCCGATGATGTCTAGTTGTACCCCTCTCCATGCAGAGTTACCTCTCCGTTGGTTTCGATAAACGTCGAGTTTTTCCCGATCATCCGTTGATGATTTGGTTGTGTCCTTCTTCCCTAGTGAAGTATTACTCCTCTCCGTTGGTGTCGATAAACGTCGAGTTTTTCCTATGCGTCCGTTGGCGTATAGTTGATATCTTTCCCCGCAGGGTCGTCCCCAGTTAATTCTCCTTCTCCGTTGGTGTCGATAAACATTGAGTCTCCCTTTCGTCCTATGACGTCTGGTTGAGTTTTCTCCTTCTCCGTTGGTGTCGATAAACGTTGAGTCTCCCTTTCGTCCTATGACGTCTGGCTGAGTTTTCTCCTTCTCCGTTGGTGTCGATAAACGTTGAGTCTCCCTTTCGTCCTATGACGTCTGGTTGAGTTTTCTCCTTCTCCGTTGGTGTCGATAAACGTTGAGTCTCCCTTTCGTCCTATGACGTCTGGCTGAGTTTTCTCCTCTCCGTTGGTGTCGATAAACGTCGAGTTTTTCCTATTCGTCCTATGACGTCTAGTTGTACCTGTCCCCACGTGGATTTACCTCTCCGTTGGTCTTGGTAAACGTTGAGTTTTTCCCATTACGTCCGCTGACGTATGGTTGTATATCTCTTTCCATTCATCCGATGATGATTGGTTACCTCTCCGTTGGTTTTGGTAAACGTTGAGTTTTTCCCATTACGTCCGCTGACGTATGGTTGTATATCTCTTTCCATTCATTCATTAATGTCTGGTTACCTCTCCGTTGGTCTTGGTAAACGTTGAGTTTTTCCCATTTCGTCCGTTGACGTATGGTTGTATCTCTTCCAGTCATTCATTAATGTCTGGTTACCTCTCCGTTGGTCTTGGTAAACGTTGAGTTTTTCCTAGTTGTCCGTCGGCATCCAGTTGTGATTTTTATTCCCATTCATCATCGTTGTGATGTCTGGATGTGGCCGTATCCTTTGAAAAAAAAAATATACCCAGTAATAAGTATCAGACCCCAGTGGACGTTTCCATTGGTGGATCCCTGTATTGTGCAAATTCTACGGTTCTTGGTATTCAATCCCTGTTTACCCTGAAAGTCTGACAGCCATTGCTATCATCCGTTCGGGTTCCCAGCTGATTGAATAGGGGCAGCTGTAGCACCTCAAATTTGCACCTATCATTGTACATACATTCTCATATTAGGTCATAACATAACATGGTCCACTGCATAGCATTGCATTGTCCCTTTGCCTCAAGTGCAAGCCAAAGAATTAGGTCAAACTGGTCAGGAGATCAGTCAGTCAAGCAAGCAAGTACAATTTCCAAGGAGCCAAGGCCCTAGGGTTGGTCCAACATGTTCACATGACTTGGGGATCCATTTGAAGTGTTTTGGTCAAGGATTGGATGCTCAGAAGCCATCAGTCAATGCACAGTTTGCCAGAAACCCTAAAAAGTCAACTTTGGTCAACTGGATCTGATTTTATGGTTTTGATGGATGGATTTGGTTTGAGAGAGCTTATTCATGTCCAAATAGGCCTCATATATCATGGAAAACATCATCATTGAAGAATTTGAAGCCAAATCAGAAATTTCCAAAAATAGAAACCGGACCTGTAATTTTAACTGCCAAAAATGGAAACTTCTTGATCCCAAACTTACATCATGATACAAGCTTCAAATGAATTTTTGCCCAACATGAAAGTTGAAGATCTTGTTCTCCCATTTCCAAAAAGTCCAAGAACTCTCAATTCCCATGTATGGTTGGTAAGTTATGATCAATTCAATCTCAAAAATTTTTGAACTTCAAAAGGCCATATCTCTCAGACCATTTGGCCAAATTGGGTGGGGTTTTTTTCCTACAAGTCACATTTGATCCCCTCTTTCCAAAAATGTCACCCTCATTCATCAAAACATCACCATTCAAAATGGCCTTTTTGAACTTGCTTGAATTAATTTCAAGTGAGGTTGAAATCTGACTTTTCCAAGCAATCATTTTTAAACCATTTGGCCAATTGGAAACATTCAGAAAATGCATTTTGGTCATGTTTGAAAGCCCAATTCGTGCAGCACACACACCCCATGCCAACTTGGTGGAATTTTAGCAATTGATAAAATTGATTCATTTAAGCTAATGGAGATTAACACTTACTAATGCAACCTTAAACAGCCAATATATATCCTATTTTCTGTCAACCAAAAACCCTAGCAGCCACATTTGACAAGCAGAAAAACTCTTTCTCTCATTTTCTCATTCTTCCTCATTTTGAACTTTTACTGAAAAAATAAAAGGGAACCCGAGCTGGTTTGGTTGGTTTTATGATATATCAATCCTTTGGAAGCATTTACAAGGAGGATACCTCAACTGTAAGCACAAAACCCAGCTCTGTTTTCTTCGACCCCCTCCCATGGCAGTTTTGAGTCAAGTCTGAATAGAGCAAGCTTGAGCCAAAGTTCTTCAACCATTCATCATTTGGGAACTTAAAGAGCAACTGTTTTGAGTATTTGAAGCCAAACAACATCAGAATCACAGCTGCACTTCACTTTTGGTAAGAACTCGATTCTCTCCTTTCTCAAAACCATGATATGCTTCTTAAAGATCTCCTTGCCATGAGTATTATGAGCTTCGAATCACATGAAATGGTTGCGTATTTGGATAGTTATGCTGTTTTAAAGTCTGATGTTGGATTAAGTTCTTGTTCGATTTATGTTGTTTGAGTTGATTTCGTTGAAACTGATGTTGGATTATGAATGTGTGATGTTTGCTGATTCTAATGATATGCTCATTACTCATTTCTGGGAAAATTGTTCTTGAACAAGTTTAATGATGAAATGTATTTTGCTCGATTCATGATGCTTAGTGTGATTTAATAAAAATGATTGCTGGATTCGTGTTGTGTGTTGCTTTCTGAGTTGATTGGTGCATTTGATTTCATTTTCTGGGAAAACAATTTTTTCGATTGATTAAGGAAGATGATGATGTACTGTAGCTGCCAAACCCTAGTTCATCATTTGCCCAGATTTTTCATTCAAACGCGTTTCACTCTGTTTTGCATGGCATGGCACTGTTTCATTGCCTGGACCAATCAGGACATTCCGTTTCATGGCCCTGTACGCTGCGTTTGGTTTAGTGACTCCAACAATTACAAGTTTGCCACTGCCGTGGCATGTGACCATTAAATTAATGTTGTTTTTTTCAATTTTAATTTCATTTGATGCTCAAACTTTGAAAAATCATAAGTCCATCATTTGTGACCCAAAATTAATGAGATTTTTTGCCAAATGTTCATCACAATCTCTAGTTTTTTAATCATATTTTTTCCAGAATTTTTGGATGTTTGGTTTTTAATTGGCATTAGGGATCGTGACATGTATCCATTTTTTGTACCTTTTACCAAATCATTTGTGAAATAGTGATGCATTATCCTATGGCCTTGAAAATTTTTGTGCACAAACTAGACATATCCATGGTGATTTTGGTTTAGAGTTTATGAATTTATCATGTATGGTTTGTGAGTTATGATTTTTTGAAGTAGGGTGTGACAATTTGTGTCACACCATTGATGTGCAACTTGTTGATTTTCATAGCCATGCCTATTGACCTCAAAATGGATTGAAATTTTGCATGATTGAGCTTGTATATGTCTAGTTTACATATGATTTTTTGTGGATTTGTTTATGGCATTTTCCAATTGATTGAGATTTTTGTCCCCTGTTTGGTCTTATGTTGACTTTTTGTGACACATGTGCCCATTTGTTTTGTGAAATGCTCATAATTTATTAGATGGACATGAAATTTGGTATGTGATTACTAGACATCTTAATCTTTGCCATGGTTTTAGTCCCATTCATTTATCATATGCCATCCCTGATTTATGATTTTTTCAAGTTGATGCATGTTTGGTTGACTTCTTTGAGCATGTCCAAAATTGCCTTGCCTTTCTGATTTTCATTGACTGCCTTCCACTTGTCCAAATGAGATGAAATTTGACATGCTTACCATGCTGTGGGTTATGTTTGATCATGATTTATTTGGTGATTTTTGGAAATGTTTGAGATTGATTTTGATTCAAGTCTTGCTGTTGACTTCTATGAGCTTCTAAATGCCATGCTTTGACTTCTTTTGCTTATAAAATGATGATGATGATTGATATGAATGTGAAACCAATTGGGTTTGTTTCTTGATTGTTTAAACATGATTTTGGATACTTGCCATTTGCTGTTTTGATCTTTTCATCCCATTTTGACCCTAGGCTTGTCCTAGTGGTCCTGTTACTCACATTTGAGCTCATTTTTTCAGGTTAACCAATAATTATCCAATGAGACCAATACAAATTGGTTGTGTTTGCTTGTTTATCATGACTAATCCATTTGTTTTGTAGGTTGCTTGGCTCACATGCCTTGAGCTTTGTGCATTGCACATTTAGCTTGTTTGTGTTGACTGGTTGATATCTGTTTCCTTTTGCTTTAATTTTGACTTGTATACTAACTGTGCTTGACTGATTTCAGGTACTTTAGTTGCTTTTAGTTCCTTGTGAACTTTGCTTTGCTTTGCTTGATAAGCAATTTGCATTGAGGTATAATTTCTCATCTTCATGTAGTCTGGAAGACCTGGCCTGTTACTTGGCCAGGCACCTGTCTGAAGTCCTCCTTAAGAGGCAATGTTTGTGACTGTTTACAATTTGTCCCTGTACATATTCAAAGACCTCCTAAGTGAAGAGGCAATTGGCAGAATCCAAGGGATATGCAACCTATCCCCTGCTATTCTGTGTGTCATCTGCTTTGCTCGCACCACTGTGTTGATGCATTGCAGATACAAACCCAAGATCTTGTACAATTGTACAGTTGAGTCAGTATCAAATGTGTAGAAGGGTTCCCACCTTCTGAACCCACACATTCTTGTCTTAAGCTCTCCCAGGCCAGGGATAAGAGCTGTGAAGTCTTATCTGCTTCACCTTAGCACCTCAATGGCAAGGTTAAGAGCTAACACTACCCAGTTCCAGTGGTTTGTTTGTTGAGGTTGATATGACCCCTCGACTAAAACCTAGCCTTGATGTTTGAGCCCCTTGTTGGTGTGTTTATTTCATGCTGTATGTGCTTGTGTGGTGTGATTGTATCCCCTAGGTTTGCTAGACTCCGCGTAGTCTCGTTTGCATGTCAATTAAGGTAGCACGGTTCCTTCGTATAGGACTTCCTTTCTTGCTTGAGCTTTCCTAAAACACAAACAAACATTATCCCCTCTTAAGGATACGTTAACTCCTTCTACTACAGGTGAGCAAGTCTCCAAAGGTCGAGCATCAGGTAGATTGCGCAGTGACGTTGTCCGCTTAAAAAACACAAACCAACGGGAATAGTTTAGCCGAACTACGGCAACTCTGATTCTCATGTCCAGATGAGATACGTAGGCACGAGATGCGATGTCTTGTCGAGTTTGAATAACAACTAACCCTAATTCTTTTCTCTCGCCCTCGTTGCGATTGAGACCTCCCCTTTCTCTTGCCCTAGTTGCAATCGAGACCCTTGCTTCCTGTGCAAGTTAGGTTAGGTGTGGCTTGCTTCCTGTGCAAGTCATGTTTAGGATAGGCTTGCTTCCTGTGCAAGTTAGCTAGAAACCTTAACTTAGGGTCGACTTTGCATGACAACATCTAGGCTCGAGTCGTAGTCTCCCTAGTGTTGTGTCTCCCTCTGTTATCTGGTTAGGCTAGTCCTTTTTCCCTGCGTAGGGGAACTACATCGCCCTGATCTTCATACCAGATGAAGTATGTAGGCAGGAGATTGAGCTGATCTCTCCGGGCGCCCTTTTTCTTTTTCAACCCTTTGTGTCTTAACCACCCTTGTGTGTGTTTTCTGGTTGGAGTCCGACATAAGTCCAGCGATTGGCAGTTGGTTTCCTGTGCGTGTTTTGGTTCGGATGCTGATGTAAGTCCAGTGATTGGCATTCAGGCTCCACGTTTGCCTTTGCCTGTTTTTGTTTGTGTGCATGTCAGCCGAGCTACGAATGCTCTGATTCTCCTTCGTCCAAGGAGATACGTATGCATAGGATGCGATATCCTAGCGAGCATGTGTCGTTTCCCCAGTCCGAACTACTTCGACTCTGATGTCTATGCCTGATAGACTAAGTAGGCCCAGGATGCGACATCCTGCCGAGTCATTCTTGTCTATTTTCTTGTGTCTCTTTCAGCCAGTGTGTGTGTGTTTGAGCAGTGTTAGCAACCATTTTCCTTCCTATTGTGCGTGGATCCCGTCGAGTACGACGGATGCGTAGGGGTGCTAATACCTTCCCTTCGCATAACCGACTCCCGATCCCATTCTCTTTGGTCGCGAGACCATGTCTTTTCCCAGGTTTACTCTGAGCGTTTCCTTTCCCTCTTTTGGGATAAATAACGCACGGTGGCGACTCTGTTGTTCTTGTTTTCCCGCCGGTTTTTCGCGTAATGCGACAGCTGGCGACTCTGATTCTGATACCTCCCGTGGAAGGAGCAATTGTTAATCTGTACTTGACGGCCTTCGAGGGGTCTACGAGGTGTAGTGGGTCAGCATGACAAATCTTGTCAAAAAGAGCATGCAATTTACCTAAGCAAAAAGTTTACCGACTGTGAAACAATACATTCACTGTTCGAGAAAACTTGATGTACTTTGGCATAGGCTGCTCGCCGACTGAGACAATATATGCTGGTTCATGCCACTTTATGGATGTCCAAGATGGATCTGATCAAGTATGTGTTTGAGAAGCCAGCATTGACCGGACGGGTTGTGAGAGTGCAAAAGAAGGATGACTGATTTGTGATACTCTCAGAAAGCAATCAAGGGGTGTATTGCCTGATTACATCGTGTCATACGGTGAACTGGACCTTATCGGATTTGTAATCGCAATGTCGCGGTTAGCAAGAGTCGCCACCGACTTTTCTTTTATCCCATAAGGAAAGGCGGAAAAGAACAGGAAAGACCTTAATTTAGATTCTTAGGTTCGGGAGGTACTTTATACAAAGGGAAGGGGTAAGCACCCTTTGTATCCATGGTTATCCATGGGCTCTTAATTGCTCAATCATTTATGTTTTTTTTAGTTTGAAAAAGGTGGTTGAAAAGTGTATAAAAAGGTTTTGAAAACGAGAATTTTACTTTGTAATGATTCTTGCATGAATGTATACAAAGTGGTTATCTCGTATAGTTTTTTGAAAGTAGTTTAGAAAAATATAACTCGGCAATGATCCTAGTACGGATGTATGCTAAGTGGTGATTTTCTAAAAAGGATGTTCGAAAGGTGTGAGGTGTGAAAAGCATTTTTTGTTATGAATGAGCAATTAAGGTTATACCTGTCCGAGGTCTTTCCGGGCATTTCCCATCCTTATGAGGGTAAAACTGTCCTTACTATTGAGAAGTAAGTAGTTTTATCCTGGGGATGTAGAAGGGTCATCGTAGGGTCATCGATTGGTCATTGAAGGCAACAGTGGTGAGGATACCTTAGCATTCGAAGGGACTATCATCATTTAACCGTAGGCTACACCGAAGGGTCATCGAGGGACAAAGTCGTATTTCCGAAGGCAACATCCGAGGGACTATGATGATTTAACCGAAGGGTCTTTGCTAAGGATATCCCACATTCGCGGGGCATGACCGTAATATTGTAATCGTGGGGTAATAAAGAGAGGTCCGATATCATTTATTTAAAGTCCATGTTTTACGTTCATTAGGTAATTATGGTGATACCGCATTAAATCGATACATTAAAATCAACACATTAAGGATCACTACATTAAAATTAATTGGGCAATCAATATGAATCTTCACATTAAAGTGAAACAATTTAGAATCCATCTCCATGAAAGCTTCCCATGCATAAAGCGGAGTACCTAGCCGGCTATTTCTTCGGAAGTATGCTAGCCTTTACACCATGAACACACGGATTAAAGCATCGAGATAAAATATAATTGGAAATTGCACCATAAGATAAATATAACAACCAGGAATTTAAGCCAAATAATGCAGGATTATCATCAGGTGAACATGAAATGGGCAGCAAAAGGGTAAAGCAGCCCCTGGCCTGGTCGCCTCTGCTTCGCCTAGCGAAGGCTCAGCGAAGGCTCGTTGCGGGCTCGCTTAGCGAGGAGCTAGCGAGCGGCCACGGGTTTGAAATTTGAGAACATTAGGACCTCAACCTGCAGCATGGCTTATGGCATCCAACACATAATTATATGGTTCAGTTTCACAATATTCAAGCACATTTAAATTCTCATGCAAAACTCCAAAATATTTATGAATTCAATTATAATATCCTCCACGAACTAAGAACATGAAGTGATACCATATGCCAAGTGAGAGTACAAAACGATATCACATGCAAATTAAGACACTAAAGTGGTACCACATGCAAAATAAGGACACAAAGTGATAATCATATGCCAATTAAGAAACTAAAGCGATAATAGTGAGGCAAACCTGTTTGCAAATCGAGTTGCAACCTTGAATTGGCGAGCCGGATTGAGTTGGGCGACGGTATCTTCGGAGCGGGTAAGCGGCCTTCAGGGTTTCCGCCTTCTGAACTCTTTGGACCAGCAGGGTTTCGGTGCTAGGGTTTTCTCGGGATCTCTGTGTGAGTGTCTCCGGGTGAGTGAGTCCGTCTCCGTGTATTCTTTTTCGTGGCAGAGGGACATGTATTTATAGTAGTGGTAATGGTGACCTAATGGGCTTAAAATGAGGTCCAGAACTTCAAACTTTCGCAAGCCTCGCTAGGCGAAGGAATTGCTCGCCTAGCGAGCAAACTAGGTCTGGGCTTTCTCCTGGATCCAACGCTTCGCTGGGCGAGTGGCATGCTGAGATATTCGCTAGGCGAAGGAGCTACTCGCCTAGCGAGCCAGCTGTTTTGGGCCGCCTGTGGATTGGGCCTGTTGTGAGTGGGCTTTTGTCCATTTGATATCAGTGCCTTGCAGAACAAGCCAGAGGGTCTTGGAAAATGCTTGGTAATGCCAACGGGCAAATTTTGGGGTATGACAGCTGCCCCTGTTCAATATTCTCGAACCGGGAGAGTAGAATGGCATGTGCCGTTCGTGGTCTGGAGGTGAAAGATTATTGAACACTAGAATGCCCCGAAAATTTGCGCTTGTCCATCAGTCTTGACGGAGATGGGCTTAGAGATGCCATCCAAGAAACTTGCTGAGGAGATTTCCAGATGGTGTCGTACGTTAGACGATGTCTGAAGACATGGATGTCATACCGGGTCATACGCTAGACCGTGTAGTGAATCCTCCATTATGCTGTTGACTTCGCTGGGGAGTCAGAGTATGCTATACTGCTGGGGGATAAGGGATCAGAATGGATCATACGTTAGACCGTGTCTGAATACCAGGGTGAGCTGTTCGTTAGGCGGATGACTTTGATGGGGATGAAAGATCAGAATGGATCGTATGCTAGATCGTCTCTGAGTTGCCGAATGGGCCGTCCGTTAGGCTGAATCTGCTGAAAAGGGAGTAGTCGTATACTAGACTACCATTCAGGAATGTACCTGTCCGAAGGTAGCACCTGAGAAAGGGAGTAGCCGTATACTAGACTACCATTCAGGAATGTACCTGTCCGAAGGTAGCACCTGAGCAAGGGAGTAGCCGTATACTAGACTACCATTCAGGAATGTACCTGTCCGAAGGTAGCACCTGAGAAAGGGAGTAGCCGTATACTAGACTACCATTCAGGAATGTACCTGTCCGAAGGTAGCACCTGAGAAAGGGAGTAGCCGTATACTAGACTATCATTCAGGAATGTACCTGTCCGAAGGTAGCACCTGAGAAAGGGAGTAGCCGTATACTAGACTACCATTCAGGAATGTACCTGTCCGAAGGTAGCACCTGAGAAAGGGAGTAGCCGTATACTAGACTACCATTCAGGAATGTACCTGTCCGAAGGTAGCACCTGAGAAAGGGAGTAGCCGTATACTAGACTACCATTCAGGAATGTACCTGTCCGAAGGTAGCACCTGAGAAAGGGAGTAGCCGTATACTAGACTACCATTCAGGAATGTACCTGTCCGAAGGTAGCACCTGAGAAAGGGAGTAGCCGTATACTAGACTACCATTCAGGAATGTACCTGTCCGAAGGTAGCACCTGAGAAAGGGAGTAGCCGTATACTAGACTACCATTCAGGAATGTACCTGTCTGAAGGTAGCACCTGAGAAAGTGAAGGTTTAACTTGGTCGTCCAGTAAACCATACTTGAGTTGTTGAAGATCAGAAGGGATCGTACGCTAGATCGTATCTGAGCTGGAGGTCCAAATGGGTCGTACGTTAGACCGTATTGGAGTTGCAGAATGAGTCGTACGTTAGGCTGTATCTGAAGAAGAAAGTAGTCGTACGCTAGACTACACCCCGGAATATACCGTACGCTAGGCAGCATCTGAGGATTTGAATATCCAAATGGGTCGTACGTTAGACCGTATTGGAGTTGTTGAGAGTCAGAATGGATCGTACGTTAGTCCGTATCTGAGTTGGAGGTCCAAATGGGTCGTACGTTAGACCGTATTGGAGTGGTTGAGAGTCAGAATGGATCGTACGTTAGACCGTATCTGAGTTGAAAGAGTCATATGTTGGGCTGAATCAGAATGAACCATACGTTAGGCTGTATCTGATACTGCTTGTTGTATTTGCAGCGAATACCTGGGGTGGGCTTAGAGATGCCACCATTGGGAGAATGTCAGAATGAATGTTGACATGGAGTATATTTGAAAGGTGTAGTTGAATCTTGAATGTAACTGATACAGATGTCCGTCCGAATGGACCTTTATTTTGACTGTATCAAGAGGATAATTAACCTGAAAAATAACGTTAGTTTCATGCAATGTCATGATGCATGAGATGTTTTATGCTTGCGAACCTGGTATGCACGTGTATGCATGTATATATTATGAAATGATGTAATGTATATGATGCGGAATGAAAATTGTATGTAGGTATGTGATGTGAAATGATGTAATGAATGCATTAGGCGTCTGAAACATTCTTCCAGGGGACACTACTGGGGAGATAGATCCCAGTCTGCTGGTCGGAGACATTGGTATTGATGGCCCTTCCTTAGCTGGGGATTCGGGTTCTGTCCAACGGGGCCTGGCTGGGGATAGAAGGGATGACCTTTCGGTAGGGCGATGCCGACCTCTTCTGGGGAATAATTGGCGTTGCCGGGGAATCGAATTAGTAACAGCCTCCTTGGAAAGCGTGGTTAGACCTTCTCCTCGATCCTGAAGTCGTGTAGTAATTGCTATTGCTATTTTAGGCATGCATTTTTGTAAACATGGGTCATATTCAAGTGCATAAGTCAATTCAAGTTAAATTAATGGACGTTTACGCAAACAAAACAGAAAAGGTAAAAACAAAGCATCTTTTTGGAACTGAAATTGTATTGATGTTGAAAGAGGGCCTATAAACAGGCAATTTGTGTACAAGGAGACAGAAATCCTAGTAAGAGGAAGTTGTCAAGACAACAAAAAGAAAGCTATGCAGAATAAGCCCTATTGATTTTGACTCCATTACTGTCATTATGTCTTCAAGCATCTCATCTCCTGCTGTCGGATAGAGGTGATTGGCTTGTTCAGCCCCTTGAACTTGGGTGAAGGTGGCAGAGAACGGGACATAGTCATACGCTTTAATCCCTAATTTTTGCCTGGACCGCCTTTTCAGGTTTTCTGTCCACCGGGATACCCCTTTTTGCCCAAGCCGCCTTTTCAGGTTTTCGACTTGCCGGGTATACGTCTTTATATATTTATCCCTAACTTTTGCCCGAACCCTTTTGGTTCGCCGGGATGCCCTTACTTTTGCCTAGGTACGTCGACCTAGCGGGTCTCTTTTATGCGTAGTATTTTTTAACTATGTCCGCGTTCACAGGATGCGGGAAGTCCTCGCCATCCATTGTAGCAAGTATCATGGCTCCACCGGAGAATACCTTCTTAACCACAAATGGCCCTTCGTATGTGGGAGTCCACTTGCCTCGGGGATCCCCTTGTGGTAGAATGATACGCTTGATTACTAAGTCACCAACTTGATACACCTGTCTCTTGACTCTTTTGTTAAATGCTTGGGTCATGCGCTTCTGGTATATCTGCCCGTGACAAACAGCCGCAAGTCTCTTCTCATCAATCAAGTTTATTTGGTCGAGCCGAGTCTGAATCCATTCATCCTCGTCTAAGCCCGCCTCTTTCATGATTCTTATAGAAGGAATCTGGACTTCCACTGGTAAAACAGCTTCCGCTCCGTAGACTAAAGAGAAAGGAGTTGCCCCTGTCGAAGTGCGTACTGAAGTGCGATAACCATGGAGAGCAAATGGTAACATCTCATGCCAGTCTTTGTATGTTACTGTCATCTTTTGTATGATCTTCTTGATGTTCTTATTAGCAGCCTCTACGGCGCCATTCATCTTTGGCCGGTACGGAGAGGAGTTATGGTGTTTAATTTTGAACTGCATGCAGAGTTCAGTTTAGCACCATTATCAGTGATAACTCTCTCAGGAGACAGCAGGTTTCTCAAGTAGATATTTGATAGAATCCATCTTAGAAATCAATAAAGTGGTATGATTCAACATATACTGTCTTAGTCGGCGAGTAGCCTAAGCCAAAGCACAGTAAGCTTTCTCGAGCTGTGAGTATCTTGTTTCACAGTCGGTACCTTTTGCTAAGGCAGTGTATGGCATGCTCTTTTCGACCAGACTCGTCATGTTGCCCCAGCACACCCTATTGAATTTTCTAACACGGTCAAATACATGATTAGAGGTCTTCCTTCAACTGGTAGCATTAGAATTGGAGGTTCTTGGAGATATTTCTTGATTTTGTCATTCATCATTCCATACCATCTCTTGATTTTTCTTTTTTGGTAATTTGAAGATGGGTTTGCAGGTAGCAGTCAAATGTGGGATGAATCGGGCAATGTAATTCGAGTGCCCCAAGAAACCTCTGACTTCTTTCTTGTCTATTTCAGTACCCATTGCAATTTCAATTGATTCCTCCTGCGGCTGTATGGTCTTTTCTTCTTGTAGTAACAGTCTGACAAGTTCACCAGGGACTTCACAATCTTCCTCGCTTCCATCCTCGGCTTGGTAGATCCGATTTTCAAAGTCATAATGAACAGTAGCAGAACTATTATCAACAGGATCCAGAGTGAATATGGATCGGAAAACTGTTACGTGCGTGTGTGCAAGAAAACATAGCTTGTTTTGAAAAAAATGACAGGAAAGATAAAGAGCGCAATATTTGAATGCAAAAAGTCCATTGATTTATTGAATATGAATATGCTTATGAAATGACAAAACCCTTGAAAAATTAGCTATTATGCCCCGGGTATAGACACAATGCTTTGAAACATAAAAATAGCAATAACAATTACTCCTGACTAAAGGAAATCGGGATAGTGTCTTCAGCCTTCCAATTATTGGGTCCGTCACCAATTGTTGGGAAAATCCAGCTATCCAAGTCATAATCGCTATCAGTATCTTCCACAGCATTGACAGTCTCGTCATGATTAGGCAGAGGGGCAGTGATGCCATTAGGAGTCTCCGGAGGATCAAAGATAGTCGCCTGTATCTTCCCACTTCGAATGCCACTTTCAACATGTTCACCTGTTAATATAAGTTCAGTGAAACCCAATGAGGAACTCCTCAATAGATGGCTGTAGAATGGGCCAGTCAGTGTGCTCATGAACATGTCCACTAATTCTCGATCAGTCATAGGGGGTTTGACTCTGCCAGCCAAATCTCTCCACTTTTGAGCATATTCTTTGAAACTTTCTTTAGATCCCATAGTCATATTCTGCAACTGTAGCCGAGTAGGCGCTAGTTCAGAATTATACTGGTACTGTTTATAGAAAGCAGTTGCTAAATCAGTCCACGTGTGGATGTCAGAGCTCTCGAGCTGATAATACCACTCCAATTGTGTGCCAGACAGACTCTCTTGGAAGAAATGGATCCAGAGCTTCTTATTGGTGGTATACGGCTGAATCTTTCTCACGTAAGCTCTCAGATGCATCTGAGGACAAGATGCCCCATCATACTGAGTGAAAGCGGGGACCTTGAATTTGCGAGGAATGATCACATCGGAGACTAGACCCAAACTTTCAAAATCCAGACCGGGCGCCTTCTGACCTTCCATAGCTAGCATGCGTTCTTCCAGCAACTTGTACTTGCCATCTTTTGGAGAGTACTGTTCATTCTCGTAATCTTCATCGTCATCCTCAGGGTTGAAAGGATCAGCATTCTCATCTTCTGAATCTGTCTCTGTTTCCTCTTCTTGATCCTTCGGAATTCTGATTTTGATTCCCGCAGCCTGTCCTTTAAGCCTTCTTCCCGGGTTAATGTAACTCACAGCTTTCTTGTCTTTCTTTTTCTCGAGCAAGAGAGCTTTCAGTTCCTCCTGCCCCCTGGATAAGTTCAAGATCATCTCCTGGAGTTGAGCATTCTGAGCATGGAGATCCTTGACAGTTTGTTCGAGGTCCATTTTTCTGTGTGGAGGAAAACCGTGAGAACACTGATCCCTTTAGAGTACCTGTTATGCTATGTTATGCTATGCAATGCATGAAATGTTTTCAAGGCCTTTTGGAATTTAACTTTGCATAAACTACCGAAAAGGGAAACTTTTTTTTTTTTTTTTTTTGACCAATGTTCATTACAAAAGGAATAATAGTAAAAATACAAAGCTCAAGTCTCCCAGGGGCGACTTCTTTTCGGGCAAAGATATGCATTGAGTCTTCGTTCCTCATTAAGCTGACTGGTGAGCTCTAACACTTTCTTCCTTTCTGCATTGAACTGAGCTTCGAAAGTATCTCTCTCTTCTCTCAACTGGGTCCAGGATCTTTTCAATTCCTCAACATCAGTAGGCATATCTGGATAAGGAATGATCTGGGAAGTAGCTCCTTCGGCCTCTGATTCAACAGTCAATGGTCCGACTGCAAGATATGGCATGACAAGTTCGCGAGCTCTGACGCGCACCCATCTGAGATAAGGCTCCATAGGAATAGAATTTTTCTTTCCTAAATTGCTTCTTTTCACCATGCCCCAAGCTCGTACAAACCTTTGGCGGAGACCTTGAGAGTCATTGTCATAGTCAAACACTGTACCTTGAATAATCATTTCATGTGGACCATCTCTTCGAGCATGCCCAAACTGACGTAGGGCTAAGGCAGGATTATAAGTAATACCTCCCCTTATCCCCAGGAGTGGTACATTAGGGAATTCTCCACAACGGTCGATGAGGGTGACGTTTTCTCTGAGATTGGAACACCAACGGATGTCTGAATGGGAGAGTGCCATTGTCCTTTGAGGCCATTTCAGATTTTGATCATTCTTCAAGACTGATTGAGGGAGGTGCGAAATAAACCACCTAGACAACAAAGGTACGCAGCACATGAGAGTCCCTTGCCTCCTCATAGTACGAGTGTGAAGGGAATGCAAGACATCTCCAAGCAAGGTAGGCACAGGATTATGTGTGAGGAAGATCTTAATAGCATTCACATCTATGAATTGGTCCGGATTAGGGAATAGCACCAAACCATAGATTAGCAATGCTAAAACATCTTCAAAAGCATGGACATTCACAACTTTTAGGAATTCTCGGGCCTTACTTATCAGAAATTTGGCAAGTAAACCTTTCGTTCCACTCCTTGTTACCCAATTGGTCTCAATGTCAGATTTTGTCATGCATAAAGCTGCGGCAACTTCTTCAGACTTTGGCATCTTTTCTAAACCACTGAAAGGTATTTGGTCCAGGATAGGTATCCCGAGCAGCTGGGAAAATTCTTCTAATGTGGGTACCAACTGATAATCTGGGAAAGTGAAGCAATGATGTTTAGGATCGAAGAACTGGAATAGGACTCTCATCATATCTTCTTTGAAACCAGTGGTAACTAAGTTGAGAAGATGACCATGTTTCTTGTTGAACTGAGCATGATCGGGAAGTTCTAACACCAAATCCTTGAGTTGAGGAGAGATCGTTACAAGATTGATCCGGATAGTCTTCCTGGAAGCCATAACCTGTTTAACAGAGCAAAGCTAAATTCCTAAGTCCTTGAAATGGTTAGTATAATGCCATGATGTTATGATGTTATGATGTTATGCAAGCAAAGACATGTCACACAACAATCAATCCTAGGATTTAAGGCTTGCATGAGTTCCATAGGTGAATACCCTCCCCACTGAAGTTTGGTTGGTTCAACCTGTCCTAGAATAGTAACCGGGTTCTAGAAGGATCTCAAATCATCGACCTTTCCTTAAGTCCACTTCAGTGCAACACCAAGTGGTTGACCGAAGCTTCCCTAAAGTCCAATCTCAAAGAGTGTAGTATCGAGTATCAACCAACCTCAGTCGGAACCGAAGCCAGTTATCTCACTACTTTCTAAAGGCTAGGATGAGTCAATTAGGGTTCTAAAGGTCTGGTTAATGCTTTGATGACACCACGCGGAAGCCAAATTTTTCCTCAAGTGAACATGAGGAACATCAGGACGACCAAAGTGCCACATTAACCGTAGCCATCATTTTGACCATTCCAGTATACGCCGGATAGTCGCGATGATCTATTGCTACTTACCTAAGGTACACTAGATCCGGGTGTAGGATCTTTCACTCAGACAATCCCTTAAAACGAAAGAACAAATTCAAACATAAATGATTTTTAAGGTGGACCTCTCTTTATATTCCCCAGCAGAGTCGCCAGTTCTGTCATACGGTGAACTGGACCTTATCGGATTTGTAATCGCAATGTCGCGGTTAGCAAGAGTCGCCACCGACTTTTCTTTTATCCCATAAGGAAAGGCGGAAAAGAACAGGAAAGACCTTAATTTAGATTCTTAGGTTCGGGAGGTACTTTATACAAAGGGAAGGGGTAAGCACCCTTTGTATCCATGGTTATCCATGGGCTCTTAATTGCTCAATCATTTATGTTTTTTTTTAGTTTGAAAAAGGTGGTTGAAAAGTGTATAAAAAGGTTTTGAAAACGAGAATTTTACTTTGTAATGATTCTTGCATGAATGTATACAAAGTGGTTATCTCGTATAGTTTTTTGAAAGTAGTTTAGAAAAATATAACTCGGCAATGATCCTAGTACGGATGTATGCTAAGTGGTGATTTTCTAAAAAGGATGTTCGAAAGGTGTGAGGTGTGAAAAGCATTTTTTGTTATGAATGAGCAATTAAGGTTATACCTGTCCGAGGTCTTTCCGGGCATTTCCCATCCTTATGAGGGTAAAACTGTCCTTACTATTGAGAAGTAAGTAGTTTTATCCTGGGGATGTAGAAGGGTCATCGTAGGGTCATCGATTGGTCATTGAAGGCAACAGTGGTGAGGATACCTTAGCATTCGAAGGGACTATCATCATTTAACCGTAGGCTACACCGAAGGGTCATCGAGGGACAAAGTCGTATTTCCGAAGGCAACATCCGAGGGACTATGATGATTTAACCGAAGGGTCTTTGCTAAGGATATCCCACATTCGCGGGGCATGACCGTAATATTGTAATCGTGGGGTAATAAAGAGAGGTCCGATATCATTTATTTAAAGTCCATGTTTTACGTTCATTAGGTAATTATGGTGATACCGCATTAAATCGATACATTAAAATCAACACATTAAGGATCACTACATTAAAATTAATTGGGCAATCAATATGAATCTTCACATTAAAGTGAAACAATTTAGAATCCATCTCCATGAAAGCTTCCCATGCATAAAGCGGAGTACCTAGCCGGCTATTTCTTCGGAAGTATGCTAGCCTTTACACCATGAACACACGGATTAAAGCATCGAGATAAAATATAATTGGAAATTGCACCATAAGATAAATATAACAGCCAGGAATTTAAGCCAAATAATGCAGGATTATCATCAGGTGAACATGAAATGGGCAGCAAAAGGGTAAAGCAGCCCCTGGCCTGGTCGCCTCTGCTTCGCCTAGCGAAGGCTCAGCGAAGGCTCGCTGCGGGCTCGCTTAGCGAGGAGCTAGCGAGCGGCCACGGGTTTGAAATTTGAGAACATTAGGACCTCAACCTGCAGCATGGCTTATGGCATCCAACACATAATTATATGGTTCAGTTTCACAATATTCAAGCACATTTAAATTCTCATGCAAAACTCCAAAATATTTATGAATTCAATTATAATATCCTCCACGAACTAAGAACATGAAGTGATACCATATGCCAAGTGAGAGTACAAAACGATATCACATGCAAATTAAGACACTAAAGTGGTACCACATGCAAAATAAGGACACAAAGTGATAATCATATGCCAATTAAGAAACTAAAGCGATAATAGTGAGGCAAACCTGTTTGCAAATCGAGTTGCAACCTTGAATTGGCGAGCCGGATTGAGTTGGGCGACGGTATCTTCGGAGCGGGTAAGCGGCCTTCAGGGTTTCCGCCTTCTGAACTCTTTGGACCAGCAGGGTTTCGGTGCTAGGGTTTTCTCGGGATCTCTGTGTGAGTGTCTCCGGGTGAGTGAGTCCGTCTCCGTGTATTCTTTTTCGTGGCAGAGGGACATGTATTTATAGTAGTGGTAATGGTGACCTAATGGGCTTAAAATGAGGTCCAGAACTTCAAACTTTCGCAAGCCTCGCTAGGCGAAGGAATTGCTCGCCTAGCGAGCAAACTAGGTCTGGGCTTTCTCCTGGATCCAACGCTTCGCTGGGCGAGTGGCATGCTGAGATATTCGCTAGGCGAAGGAGCTGCTCGCCTAGCGAGCCAGCTGTTTTGGGCCGCCTGTGGATTGGGCCTGTTGTGAGTGGGCTTTTGTCCATTTGATATCAGTGCCTTGCAGAACAAGCCAGAGGGTCTTGGAAAATGCTTGGTAATGCCAACGGGCAAATTTTGGGGTATGACAGCTGCCCCTGTTCAATATTCTCGAACCGAGAGAGTAGAATGGCATGTGCCGTTCGTGGTCTGGAGGTGAAAGATTATTGAACACTAGAATGCCCCGAAAATTTGCGCTTGTCCATCAGTCTTGACGGAGATGGGCTTAGAGATGCCATCCAAGAAACTTGCTGAGGAGATTTCCAGATGGTGTCGTACGTTAGACGATGTCTGAAGACATGGATGTCATACTGGGTCATACGCTAGACCGTGTAGTGAATCCTCCATTATGCTGTTGACTTCGCTGGGGAGTCAGAGTATGCTATACTGCTGGGGGATAAGGGATCAGAATGGATCATACGTTAGACCGTGTCTGAATACCAGGGTGAGCTGTTCGTTAGGCGGATGACTTTGATGGGGATGAAAGATCAGAATGGATCGTATGCTAGATCGTCTCTGAGTTGCCGAATGGGCCGTCCGTTAGGCTGAATCTGCTGAAAAGGGAGTAGTCGTATACTAGACTACCATTCAGGAATGTACCTGTCCGAAGGTAGCACCTGAGAAAGGGAGTAGCCGTATACTAGACTACCATTCAGGAATGTACCTGTCCGAAGGTAGCACCTGAGCAAGGGAGTAGCCGTATACTAGACTACCATTCAGGAATGTACCTGTCCGAAGGTAGCACCTGAGAAAGGGAGTAGCCGTATACTAGACTACCATTCAGGAATGTACCTGTCCGAAGGTAGCACCTGAGAAAGGGAGTAGCCGTATACTAGACTACCATTCAGGAATGTACCTGTCCGAAGGTAGCACCTGAGAAAGGGAGTAGCCGTATACTAGACTACCATTCAGGAATGTACCTGTCCGAAGGTAGCACCTGAGAAAGGGAGTAGCCGTATACTAGACTACCATTCAGGAATGTACCTGTCCGAAGGTAGCACCTGAGAAAAGGAGTAGCCGTATACTAGACTACCATTCAGGAATGTACCTGTCCGAAGGTAGCACCTGAGAAAGGGAGTAGCCGTATACTAGACTACCATTCAGGAATGTACCTGTCCGAAGGTAGCACCTGAGAAAGGGAGTAGCCGTATACTAGACTACCATTCAGGAATGTACCTGTCCGAAGGTAGCACCTGAGAAAGTGAAGGTTTAACTTGGTCGTCCAGTAAACCATACTTGAGTTGTTGAAGATCAGAAGGGATCGTACGCTAGATCGTATCTGAGCTGGAGGTCCAAATGGGTCGTACGTTAGACCGTATTGGAGTTGCAGAATGAGCCGTACGTTAGGCTGTATCTGAAGAAGAAAGTAGTCGTACGCTAGACTACACCCCGGAATATACCGTACGCTAGGCAGCATCTGAGGATTTGAATATCCAAATGGGTCGTACGTTAGACCGTATTGGAGTTGTTGAGAGTCAGAATGGATCGTACGTTAGTCCGTATCTGAGTTGGAGGTCCAAATGGGTCGTACGTTAGACCGTATTGGAGTGGTTGAGAGTCAGAATGGATCGTACGTTAGACCGTATCTGAGTTGAAAGAGTCATATGTTGGGCTGAATCAGAATGAACCATACGTTAGGCTGTATCTGATACTGCTTGTTGTATTTGCAGCGAATACCTGGGGTGGGCTTAGAGATGCCACCATTGGGAGAATGTCAGAATGAATGTTGACATGGAGTATATTTGAAAGGTGTAGTTGAATCTTGAATGTAACTGATACAGATGTCCGTCCGAATGGACCTTTATTTTGACTGTATCAAGAGGATAATTAACCTGAAAAATAACGTTAGTTTCATGCAATGTCATGATGCATGAGATGTTTTATGCTTGCGAACCTGGTATGCACGTGTATGCATGTATATATTATGAAATGATGTAATGTATATGATGCGGAATGAAAATTGTATGTAGGTATGTGATGTGAAATGATGTAATGAATGCATTAGGCGTCTGAAACATTCTTCCAGGGGACACTACTGGGGAGATAGATCCCAGTCTGCTGGTCGGAGACATTGGTATTGATGGCCCTTCCTTAGCTGGGGATTCGGGTTCTGTCCAACGGGGCCTGGCTGGGGATAGAAGGGATGACCTTTCGGTAGGGCGATGCCGACCTCTTCTGGGGAATAATTGGCGTTGCCGGGGAATCGAATTAGTAACAGCCTCCTTGGAAAGCGTGGTTAGACCTTCTCCTCGATCCTGAAGTCGTGTAGTAATTGCTATTGCTATTTTAGGCATGCATTTTTGTAAACATGGGTCATATTCAAGTGCATAAGTCAATTCAAGTTAAATTAATGGACGTTTACGCAAACAAAACAGAAAAGGTAAAAACAAAGCATCTTTTTGGAACTGAAATTGTATTGATGTTGAAAGAGGGCCTATAAACAGGCAATTTGTGTACAAGGAGACAGAAATCCTAGTAAGAGGAAGTTGTCAAGACAACAAAAAGAAAGCTATGCAGAATAAGCCCTATTGATTTTGACTCCATTACTGTCATTATGTCTTCAAGCATCTCATCTCCTGCTGTCGGATAGAGGTGATTGGCTTGTTCAGCCCCTTGAACTTGGGTGAAGGTGGCAGAGAACGGGACATAGTCATACGCTTTAATCCCTAATTTTTGCCTGGACCGCCTTTTCAGGTTTTCTGTCCACCGGGATACCCCTTTTTGCCCAAGCCGCCTTTTCAGGTTTTCGACTTGCCGGGTATACGTCTTTATATATTTATCCCTAACTTTTGCCCGAACCCTTTTGGTTCGCCGGGATGCCCTTACTTTTGCCTAGGTACGTCGACCTAGCGGGTCTCTTTTATGCGTAGTATTTTTTAACTATGTCCGCGTTCACAGGATGCGGGAAGTCCTCGCCATCCATTGTAGCAAGTATCATGGCTCCACCGGAGAATACCTTCTTAACCACAAATGGCCCTTCGTATGTGGGAGTCCACTTGCCTCGGGGATCCCCTTGTGGTAGAATGATACGCTTGATTACTAAGTCACCAACTTGATACACCTGTCTCTTGACTCTTTTGTTAAATGCTTAGGTCATGCGCTTCTGGTATATCTGCCCGTGACAAACAGCCGCAAGTCTCTTCTCATCAATCAAGTTTATTTGGTCGAGCCGAGTCTGAATCCATTCATCCTCGTCTAAGCCCGCCTCTTTCATGATTCTTATAGAAGGAATCTGGACTTCCACTGGTAAAACAGCTTCCGCTCCGTAGACTAAAGAGAAAGGAGTTGCCCCTGTCGAAGTGCGTACTGAAGTGCGATAACCATGGAGAGCAAATGGTAACATCTCATGCCAGTCTTTGTATGTTACTGTCATCTTTTGTATGATCTTCTTGATGTTCTTATTAGCAGCCTCTACGGCGCCATTCATCTTTGGCCGGTACGGAGAGGAGTTATGGTGTTTAATTTTGAACTGCATGCAGAGTTCAGTTTAGCACCATTATCAGTGATAACTCTCTCAGGAGACAGCAGGTTTCTCAAGTAGATATTTGATAGAATCCATCTTAGAAATCAATAAAGTGGTATGATTCAACATATACTGTCTTAGTCGGCGAGTAGCCTAAGCCAAAGCACAGTAAGCTTTCTCGAGCTGTGAGTATCTTGTTTCACAGTCGGTACCTTTTGCTAAGGCAGTGTATGGCATGCTCTTTTCGACCAGACTCGTCATGTTGCCCCAGCACACCCTATTGAATTTTCTAACACGGTCAAATACATGATTAGAGGTCTTCCTTCAACTGGTAGCATTAGAATTGGAGGTTCTTGGAGATATTTCTTGATTTTGTCATTCATCATTCCATACCATCTCTTGATTTTTCTTTTTTGGTAATTTGAAGATGGGTTTGCAGGTAGCAGTCAAATGTGGGATGAATCGGGCAATGTAATTCGAGTGCCCCAAGAAACCTCTGACTTCTTTCTTGTCTATTTCAGTACCCATTGCAATTTCAATTGATTCCTCCTGCGGCTGTATGGTCTTTTCTTCTTGTAGTAACAGTCTGACAAGTTCACCAGGGACTTCACAATCTTCCTCGCTTCCATCCTCGGCTTGGTAGATCCGATTTTCAAAGTCATAATGAACAGTAGCAGAACTATTATCAACAGGATCCAGAGTGAATATGGATCGGAAAACTGTTACGTGCGTGTGTGCAAGAAAACATAGCTTGTTTTGAAAAAAATGACAGGAAAGATAAAGAGCGCAATATTTGAATGCAAAAAGTCCATTGATTTATTGAATATGAATATGCTTATGAAATGACAAAACCCTTGAAAAATTAGCTATTATGCCCCGGGTATAGACACAATGCTTTGAAACATAAAAATAGCAATAACAATTACTCCTGACTAAAGGAAATCGGGATAGTGTCTTCAGCCTTCCAATTATTGGGTCCGTCACCAATTGTTGGGAAAATCCAGCTATCCAAGTCATAATCGCTATCAGTATCTTCCACAGCATTGACAGTCTCGTCATGATTAGGCAGAGGGGCAGTGATGCCATTAGGAGTCTCCGGAGGATCAAAGATAGTCGCCTGTATCTTCCCACTTCGAATGCCACTTTCAACATGTTCACCTGTTAATATAAGTTCAGTGAAACCCAATGAGGAACTCCTCAATAGATGGCTGTAGAATGGGCCAGTCAGTGTGCTCATGAACATGTCCACTAATTCTCGATCAGTCATAGGGGGTTTGACTCTGCCAGCCAAATCTCTCCACTTTTGAGCATATTCTTTGAAACTTTCTTTAGATCCCATAGTCATATTCTGCAACTGTAGCCGAGTAGGCGCTAGTTCAGAATTATACTGGTACTGTTTATAGAAAGCAGTTGCTAAATCAGTCCACGTGTGGATGTCAGAGCTCTCGAGCTGATAATACCACTCCAATTGTGTGCCAGACAGACTCTCTTGGAAGAAATGGATCCAGAGCTTCTTATTGGTGGTATACGGCTGAATCTTTCTCACGTAAGCTCTCAGATGCATCTGAGGACAAGATGCCCCATCATACTGAGTGAAAGCGGGGACCTTGAATTTGCGAGGAATGATCACATCGGAGACTAGACCCAAACTTTCAAAATCCAGACCGGGCGCCTTCTGACCTTCCATAGCTAGCATGCGTTCTTCCAGCAACTTGTACTTGCCATCTTTTGGAGAGTACTGTTCATTCTCGTAATCTTCATCGTCATCCTCAGGGTTGAAAGGATCAGCATTCTCATCTTCTGAATCTGTCTCTGTTTCCTCTTCTTGATCCTTCGGAATTCTGATTTTGATTCCCGCAGCCTGTCCTTTAAGCCTTCTTCCCGGGTTAATGTAACTCACAGCTTTCTTGTCTTTCTTTTTCTCGAGCAAGAGAGCTTTCAGTTCCTCCTGCCCCCTGGATAAGTTCAAGATCATCTCCTGGAGTTGAGCATTCTGAGCATGGAGATCCTTGACAGTTTGTTCGAGGTCCATTTTTCTGTGTGGAGGAAAACCGTGAGAACACTGATCCCTTTAGAGTACCTGTTATGCTATGTTATGCTATGCAATGCATGAAATGTTTTCAAGGCCTTTTGGAATTTAACTTTGCATAAACTACCGAAAAGGGAAACTTTTTTTTTTTTTTTTTTTTTGACCAATGTTCATTACAAAAGGAATAATAGTAAAAATACAAAGCTCAAGTCTCCCAGGGGCGACTTCTTTTCGGGCAAAGATATGCATTGAGTCTTCGTTCCTCATTAAGCTGACTGGTGAGCTCTAACACTTTCTTCCTTTCTGCATTGAACTGAGCTTCGAAAGTATCTCTCTCTTCTCTCAACTGGGTCCAGGATCTTTTCAATTCCTCAACATCAGTAGGCATATCTGGATAAGGAATGATCTGGGAAGTAGCTCCTTCGGCCTCTGATTCAACAGTCAATGGTCCGACTGCAAGATATGGCATGACAAGTTCGCGAGCTCTGACGCGCACCCATCTGAGATAAGGCTCCATAGGAATAGAATTTTTCTTTCCTAAATTGCTTCTTTTCACCATGCCCCAAGCTCGTACAAACCTTTGGCGGAGACCTTGAGAGTCATTGTCATAGTCAAACACTGTACCTTGAATAATCATTTCATGTGGACCATCTCTTCGAGCATGCCCAAACTGACGTAGGGCTAAGGCAGGATTATAAGTAATACCTCCCCTTATCCCCAGGAGTGGTACATTAGGGAATTCTCCACAACGGTCGATGAGGGTGACGTTTTCTCTGAGATTGGAACACCAACGGATGTCTGAATGGGAGAGTGCCATTGTCCTTTGAGGCCATTTCAGATTTTGATCATTCTTCAAGACTGATTGAGGGAGGTGCGAAATAAACCACCTAGACAACAAAGGTACGCAGCACATGAGAGTCCCTTGCCTCCTCATAGTACGAGTGTGAAGGGAATGCAAGACATCTCCAAGCAAGGTAGGCACAGGATTATGTGTGAGGAAGATCTTAATAGCATTCACATCTATGAATTGGTCCGGATTAGGGAATAGCACCAAACCATAGATTAGCAATGCTAAAACATCTTCAAAAGCATGGACATTCACAACTTTTAGGAATTCTCGGGCCTTACTTATCAGAAATTTGGCAAGTAAACCTTTCGTTCCACTCCTTGTTACCCAATTGGTCTCAATGTCAGATTTTGTCATGCATAAAGCTGCGGCAACTTCTTCAGACTTTGGCATCTTTTCTAAACCACTGAAAGGTATTTGGTCCAGGATAGGTATCCCGAGCAGCTGGGAGAATTCTTCTAATGTGGGTACCAACTGATAATCTGGGAAAGTGAAGCAATGATGTTTAGGATCGAAGAACTGGAATAGGACTCTCATCATATCTTCTTTGAAACCAGTGGTAACTAAGTTGAGAAGATGACCATGTTTCTTGTTGAACTGAGCATGATCGGGAAGTTCTAACACCAAATCCTTGAGTTGAGGAGAGATCGTTACAAGATTGATCCGGATAGTCTTCCTGGAAGCCATAACCTGTTTAACAGAGCAAAGCTAAATTCCTAAGTCCTTGAAATGGTTAGTATAATGCCATGATGTTATGATGTTATGATGTTATGCAAGCAAAGACATGTCACACAACAATCAATCCTAGGATTTAAGGCTTGCATGAGTTCCATAGGTGAATACCCTCCCCACTGAAGTTTGGTTGGTTCAACCTGTCCTAGAATAGTAACCGGGTTCTAGAAGGATCTCAAATCATCGACCTTTCCTTAAGTCCACTTCAGTGCAACACCAAGTGGTTGACCGAAGCTTCCCTAAAGTCCAATCTCAAAGAGTGTAGTATCGAGTATCAACCAACCTCAGTCGGAACCGAAGCCAGTTATCTCACTACTTTCTAAAGGCTAGGATGAGTCAATTAGGGTTCTAAAGGTCTGGTTAATGCTTTGATGACACCACGCGGAAGCCAAATTTTTCCTCAAGTGAACATGAGGAACATCAGGACGACCAAAGTGCCACATTAACCGTAGCCATCATTTTGACCATTCCAGTATACGCCGGATAGTCGCGATGATCTATTGCTACTTACCTAAGGTACACTAGATCCGGGTGTAGGATCTTTCACTCAGACAATCCCTTAAAACGAAAGAACAAATTCAAACATAAATGATTTTTAAGGTGGACCTCTCTTTATATTCCCCAGCAGAGTCGCCAGTTCTGTCATACGGTGAACTGGACCTTATCGGATTTGTAATCGCAATGTCGCGGTTAGCAAGAGTCGCCACCGACTTTTCTTTTATCCCATAAGGAAAGGCGGAAAAGAACAGGAAAGACCTTAATTTAGATTCTTAGGTTCGGGAGGTACTTTATACAAAGGGAAGGGGTAAGCACCCTTTGTATCCATGGTTATCCATGGGCTCTTAATTGCTCAATCATTTATGTTTTTTTTTAGTTTGAAAAAGGTGGTTGAAAAGTGTATAAAAAGGTTTTGAAAACGAGAATTTTACTTTGTAATGATTCTTGCATGAATGTATACAAAGTGGTTATCTCGTATAGTTTTTTGAAAGTAGTTTAGAAAAATATAACTCGGCAATGATCCTAGTACGGATGTATGCTAAGTGGTGATTTTCTAAAAAGGATGTTCGAAAGGTGTGAGGTGTGAAAAGCATTTTTTGTTATGAATGAGCAATTAAGGTTATACCTGTCCGAGGTCTTTCCGGGCATTTCCCATCCTTATGAGGGTAAAACTGTCCTTACTATTGAGAAGTAAGTAGTTTTATCCTGGGGATGTAGAAGGGTCATCGTAGGGTCATCGATTGGTCATTGAAGGCAACAGTGGTGAGGATACCTTAGCATTCGAAGGGACTATCATCATTTAACCGTAGGCTACACCGAAGGGTCATCGAGGGACAAAGTCGTATTTCCGAAGGCAACATCCGAGGGACTATGATGATTTAACCGAAGGGTCTTTGCTAAGGATATCCCACATTCGCGGGGCATGACCGTAATATTGTAATCGTGGGGTAATAAAGAGAGGTCCGATATCATTTATTTAAAGTCCATGTTTTACGTTCATTAGGTAATTATGGTGATACCGCATTAAATCGATACATTAAAATCAACACATTAAGGATCACTACATTAAAATTAATTGGGCAATCAATATGAATCTTCACATTAAAGTGAAACAATTTAGAATCCATCTCCATGAAAGCTTCCCATGCATAAAGCGGAGTACCTAGCCGGCTATTTCTTCGGAAGTATGCTAGCCTTTACACCATGAACACACGGATTAAAGCATCGAGATAAAATATAATTGGAAATTGCACCATAAGATAAATATAACAGCCAGGAATTTAAGCCAAATAATGCAGGATTATCATCAGGTGAACATGAAATGGGCAGCAAAAGGGTAAAGCAGCCCCTGGCCTGGTCGCCTCTGCTTCGCCTAGCGAAGGCTCAGCGAAGGCTCGTTGCGGGCTCGCTTAGCGAGGAGCTAGCGAGCGGCCACGGGTTTGAAATTTGAGAACATTAGGACCTCAACCTGCAGCATGGCTTATGGCATCCAACACATAATTATATGGTTCAGTTTCACAATATTCAAGTACATTTAAATTCTCATGCAAAACTCCAAAATATTTATGAATTCAATTATAATATCCTCCATGAACTAAGAACATGAAGTGATACCATATGCCAAGTGAGAGTACAAAACGATATCACATGCAAATTAAGACACTAAAGTGGTACCACATGCAAAATAAGGACACAAAGTGATAATCATATGCCAATTAAGAAACTAAAGCGATAATAGTGAGGCAAACCTGTTTGCAAATCGAGTTGCAACCTTGAATTGGCGAGCCGGATTGAGTTGGGCGACGGTATCTTCGGAGCGGGTAAGCGGCCTTCAGGGTTTCCGCCTTCTGAACTCTTTGGACCAGCAGGGTTTCGGTGCTAGGGTTTTCTCGGGATCTCTGTGTGAGTGTCTCCGGGTGAGTGAGTCCGTCTCCGTGTATTCTTTTTCGTGGCAGAGGGACATGTATTTATAGTAGTGGTAATGGTGACCTAATGGGCTTAAAATGAGGTCCAGAACTTCAAACTTTCGCAAGCCTCGCTAGGCGAAGGAATTGCTCGCCTAGCGAGCAAACTAGGTCTGGGCTTTCTCCTGGATCCAACGCTTCGCTGGGCGAGTGGCATGCTGAGATATTCGCTAGGCGAAGGAGCTGCTCGCCTAGCGAGCCAGCTGTTTTGGGCCGCCTGTGGATTGGGCCTGTTGTGAGTGGGCTTTTGTCCATTTGATATCAGTGCCTTGCAGAACAAGCCAGAGGGTCTTGGAAAATGCTTGGTAATGCCAACGGGCAAATTTTGGGGTATGACACATCGCTCTGCAACCCATTGAGGATTATCAACCGATAAAGTTTGAGTTCCCTGATGAGGACATCTCGAGGTGCTCTAATCGAAGGATTGAGAGTAGCCGATCCCGAAGGAGGGGCCCGACCCCGAATCCGAACGGATTCTGATGTCTGATGGGGTTGATGTGAAGGAGTTAGTACTGCTTTGGTTACGCCAACAGGATCTCACATTCCTTTTGTTGCCCGGATAACATTTGAATGCACCAACGATAATGGTGGCTGAGTACGAAGTTTGTATCCTGGGTATCAAACCTCGTTGCGTACATCTACTGGGGCAACGCCTTTCTCGCTTGTGTATGGGATGGAAGCCGTGTTACCGGTTGAGGTTCAGATTCCCTCTTTGAGGGTCCTGATGGACGTGAAATTGCAAGAGGCTGAATGGGTAAGGACCCGGTACGAAGAGTTGAGCCTGATTAAGGAAAAGAGGCTGACAGCCATCTGTCATGGACAGTTATACCAGCAAAGGATGAAGCGTGCTTTCGACAGAAAGGTACGACCTCGGGTATATCACGTAGGTGATATGGTGCTGAAAAGGATCCTTCCTCCTCAAAACGATCGAAGGGGCAAATGGACACCGAATTATGAAGGTCCGTTCGTGGTCAAGAAGGTTTTCTCTGGTGGAGCCTTGTTGTTAACGACCATGGATGGTGAAGATTTTCCATCCCCTGTGAATGCGGACGCAGTTAAAAAATACTTCGTATAAAGAGACCCGTTGGACGAAAAGAATAAAATAGTCCAGGCAAAAATGGGCATCCCGGCGAACCAAAAAATAGAAAGAAAGGTTCGGGCAAAAATTAGGGATAAAAATGAAAAAAACGTACACCCGGCAAGTCGAAAACCTGAAAAGGCGACTTGGGCAAAAATGGGTATCCCGGTGGATTGAAAACCCGAAAGGGTGGTCCAGGCAAAAGAGGGATTGAAACGAACAACTGCGTCTGGCATGATCGTTTGCGCTTTGGTTAAAGCATCATGGATAATACCCGGTGGGGATCAATTGGAAGCGTCTTGTTCAGAAGGCAGAAAGCAAGGAGAGTCTGAGGACATATGGGGTGTAACCGAGTTGGAACTCGATGAGATCACGGGTTCACATTGCCATTAGGATAGATTTTTCCTTTTGTGCGCAATTACCTCTTTTCAGGAATTGCTTCCTTTGTATTGCTCAGTTTGAGCCACACTTTTTTTTTTCAATCAATAAAATGCATATTCAGTCAAATAATTTTGTTTTTGTTTTTCATTACCGCTTTGATTGCAAAAACATCCAATTATTTTTTATAAAGAATCTTGCATTTTAGGACATACAGGTCCCTTCCAATGCATGCTTATAAGATTGAAAGCTTGAAATCTTATTCGGAAGGTTGAGTGACCCAAGTGTTGAAATCTTGACACGCCTGGGGCACGGTTTTATCTAACGATTTCTTTTGCAGGTACTGTTAGGTATTTTCACTCACTTGCAGGTCGTGATGTGGAAGCTTTTGACAAAACAAATCCCCATGGAGTCCGATCAGGGACGAACGAATGAAAGAACGGTGAAAAGACGGCGAAAGGACGTACGACGATCTTTGAGAATTAATCAAGAAGACTCTTCAAAGTCTGAAGATTGAAAGGTCTGTATGAGTCCCAGGAGTTCGCTCTCCGTCGAGTGCGGAGCGGATGGGAATACAAGATGATGGAGCAGAAAAGTCCAGACGAGTCTGGGAGTTCTCAAAATTGGAAAGCTGACAGTGGATTTGGATGATGAATACCAATGGGTCGACGAGTCGACGGGTGTTCAGTATCAGACTTTCCTCATCTCCCCGAGCAGAGTCATGAGGACTATTTCCCCAGCAGATTCCAGATCTGTGGCTTTCCTAGCAGGGTCAGGATGGTTATCCCCAGCAGGTTTCAGATCGATGCTTCCCCAGTCGCCAGGCTTGAAGGTGGTTGTTTCCCATCGGAGGTATCTGTGAGGGCTTCCAAGTAGAGTCGGGATTTATATCCTCAGCAAGTCAAAGGTTGGTGTATCCCCACAAAGCGTTGGTGGTTCTTATCCCCGGAAATTCCCCAGGCGGATCGGGTGCAAAGAAGGTTTTTCCCCAGCAAGGGTTGCCTTTTCCCAGCAGCAGTGTTATTCCCCAGCAGGGTGGAGATCGGAGTGTTGTCGAGTTCCTCAGCAGAGTGTCTCGAGCTCCCCAGAAGAGTCCCTCGAGGGGGATACTTTTTATACATTCATCGTGTAGAATAAGCATAGCATATTGCATAATAAGTCGCGTAGCATTTCCATGATTGTGGAGCATTACGCTGGAAAAAAGATCATGCATCGTTATTGCAAGCATACGCTAGTCTCAAGCCGTGGTATTTGTTTGAGAGGTGGTTTTGCCCAAAGGTGAAGGTGTTACTCTGAGGAGTTTGGCATCGTGATTTTGAATCAAAGTTTCTGTCGAGCGAAGATGGGAATGGTAATCAAAGAGGTTTCGGGGTCCAAAAAAGAGCAAAACAAGAAAGAATAATCCCCAGCTAAAACGCAAAGTGTTCGTTAGTTAGGGTCGAGGAGAGAATAGCCAATTCGTGGCTTGTTATCCCCAACATGGGTCTTTGGCATGCGGGCCGACTCACTTGTCACTGTTTTGTTATCTTCGCCGATGTTGATAGGCATGAAGAGTTTTCCGGTGTTCAGACCGAGGCGGTATCCAGACCGAAGTGGCGTTCAGGCCAATTTTCCGATTTTCAGATCGAAGAAGTTTCCGACGATCAGGTTGAAGTACTTATGGTATTCAGACCAGTTTTCCGGTGTTCATACCAAGGCGGTATCCAGACCGATGTGGCGTTCAGGCCAGTTTCCGATTTTCAGATCGAAGAAGTTTCCGACGATCAGGTCGAAGTACTTATGGCATCCAGGCCAATTTTCCGGTGTTCAGACCGAGGCGGTATCCAGACCGAGGTGGCGTTCAAGCCAGTTTCCGATGTTCAGATCGAAGAAGCTTCCGACAATTAGATCGATGCAGCTTGTGGCAGTCAGGCCAGTTTTCCGGTATTCAGGCCGAAGTGGTGTTCAGACCAAAGTGGTGTTCAGACCAAAGTGGTGTTCAGACCAAAGTGGCGTTCAGGCTAGTCTTCCGGTATTCAGACCGACATCAACATTCTCATGTTCCGGTGTTCAGTATTCAGACTGACGAGCGGCGCTCAGGCCTTGGTTATCTTTGTGGTACCAGTTATCCATATATTTCTGTTTCGGTGATCAGGCCGACTTTCTCCGTACCAGACGGATTCTTCTTCAAGATTGTTTCTTTGCCGATTCTGACAGGCATTGGTAATTATATCCCATCAGAGTGCAAATTATTCGTCTGTTCTTGGTATTCAATCACTCTTCATCCTGATCATCTGAAAGCCGAGGTTATTCATATCGACAGGTTCACAGTGGATTGAATAGGGGCAGCTGTAACACCTCAAAATTTGCCCTCCTCTCTTGGGACTAGCTTAGCATATTGCATATCATTTGTAGGGCATTAGGCATTGCATATTGCATATCATGTGGTTACATTGTGCAAGTCATCCTCCTAAGTCTTGATCAGAAGATGAAGAGGTCATGATACAAGCTAGGGTTTTCATTGAATGGACTGATCACTAATCATCTGAGGGTGGTATTTGTAGGGCATTAGGCATTGCATATTGCATATCATGTGGTTACATTGTGCAAGTCATCCTCCTAAGTCTTGATCAGAAGATGAAGAGGTCATGATACAAGCTAGGGTTTTCATTGAATGGACTGATCACTAATCATCTGAGGGTGGTGGTTCAAATTAGGGTTTCATGTTTCTCAAGGAGATTGACCTTCATCTTGGTTGAAATGGTACATCATCATCATCATGATCTTGATATCATCCAAGAGATTCAAGTGATTGATCAGATACCTTGAGATTAGGGTTTTGACCACTGGTCAACCCTAATCATCTGCATTGGGCCAATCAGGGCATGACAAGGAGATGGGGTCTATAATGGATATGGGGATCATAATGTGATTATATTGAGCTTATGGAAGCTAGGGTTTCATCCTTGAGCCATTTCATCAGGAGTTTGAGGCTCAACTTGATCAATGCATAGCCAAATTCATCTATCAATCAGAAAAGTCAATTGTGGTCAACTGTGCCAGGAATGATGGATTTGGAGGTGGGAGAGGGTTGGATACACTTCATTCATGTCTAAACAAGTTTCATTTGACATTTCAAACATCAAGAATGAAGAAAATAAAGTCAGATAGAAACTTTCCAAAAATAGAAAGTGACTTGTAATTGAAAGTCCAAAAATGGAAAGTTTTTCACCTCAAAATTACATGTCCAAAAATGCTTCAAATGAAATTTTGTTCAACATGAAAGTTGTAGATCTTGCTCTCACCTTTCCAAAAAGTCCAAGAACATGAATTTCTCATGTATGGTTGGCAAGTTATGATCAAATCATTTTCCAAAAATGCCTAAATTCAAACTGGCATAACTTTCACATGGAATGGCCAAATTGGGTGATCTTTCTTTGAGCAAACCACATTTCACATGTACTTTCATGATGCATGGTCAAATTTCATCAAAAATGATCATGGCAAAAAGTCATTTTTCAAGTGGATTATTTGAAAATTGGTGGGGAAAATGGTGAAATTTCAAATTACATGGATTTTGCACACAAAGCCTATTCCAACACATCACAAATGATCAAAGTGACTTGCTTGAACTGTCATTGCACTGTTACATTGCCTAATTTGCAAAAAGGCCATTTTGGACATTTCACTTGAAATTGCATTAACACTAATTCATTCAATTTTGCTAATTGAGATTAAAAAGTGGATTAAGCATTGGTATAAGAGGTTAATTGTAACAGAAATGATAATCACACTTCACATTTCTCAAGATCTAACAGAATTTCCCTCCAAAACCTCCAAATTCTCTCAAAATTCCACAATTTTCACATACACTTTTTTCATCAATTCATCAAGAATCCTTTGATCTTTGTGCTTTCTTTTGTAGCATTCATCATCTGCAGGTGATTGTGGATTTCTGTTTGAAGCAATTGGAGAGGAAATCGTGCAAAATCTCACTGTTGCCAAAGCTTGAGTTTCCATGGCAGTTGCAAGATTCCACTAATCCAGGCATTGTTGAGCTAAACAAGCACTTGCATCCATCTCCTACAGCATACTACACCATCTGTTTTCATCAATTGAGACCTAACACGCGCGGATTTCACATTTGATTATCAAGAGGTAAATTTTCGAAACCTCCAATTCTTGAAATCAACATATGGATTCAATAGATCCTTGAACATAGAGTAGACTGGTGCTTGAATCGCGTGATTTCGTCCATTATTCATCAAGATATTTGGAATTAAAGATTGCATGTCAAAACTATTCTTGATCGTATCTCTTTGTACGTTAATTTCTGGACAATTTCATGACCATATCCTTGATCCTCGTTGAAAGACGAAGAGAACCATATGCGGTTTGTGCCATTTCGTGCGAAAATGTTCTTCACGATTTCTGGAATTGATGAGTGTTGATGAACACTTCAAGAACAGTTCAAAACGCGTGCTAGATCCTGCTTCTTCACCTTTCCATTCAAAAACGTGTTTCCCGCCCTGGCCAGCGAATCATGTGACGCCATGCAATTAAATAAAACGACGCGTTTTAGTCCCTGGCTTCAGTATTTACAAAAACGCCATTGTCACATTATTTTAAATCATTATTTCATTTTCTTTTCCAATTTCATTTCACTTTGATCACATAACTTCAAAAATCCATAAGTGATTCATTTTTTGTCCAAATTTGATGAGACTTTTTGCATATTTCTCCTTGTGATGTGTAGTTTTTTATGGTGATTTTTATTATTTTTGTGCACGTGTGGAAAAATAAATTGCCTAGGGATTGTTTGGATGTGTTCAATTTGTATATGCTTTGCCATTTCACTCATAAAATGATGATTCTTCCATAGAAATGTTTGAAATTTTTTGTGCTTATTCTGGACTCTTTGATGGTGATTTTGGTATGTAGTTTGTAATTTTTGGATCCCTGGTTGATGAGATATGAATTTTTGATTAGAGGTGTGACAATTTGTGCCACACCATGCTTGGTGAATTTCATGATTTTATTTGATGGGCTTAGGGACATTGGATTGAGCCAAATTTTTGCATGATTGAGCATATGTATGTTGAGAGCACATGAGAATTTTTCTGGATTTATTGATGACATTTCCTATTTGATTGAGATTTTCTCTTCTGTTTGGTCATTTTGTGATTGTTTGTGACACATGTTTGTATTTGGCTTGTGAAATGCTGGTCATTAATTGGATGGATGTGAAATTTGACATGTGAATTCTAGACACATTATAGGTCATTATGGTTTTGATCCCATTCATTTATCATGTTTTGTCACTGTTGTATGATTGATGGTAGTTGATGCTTATTTTGATGCCTTGTGTTGGCTTGTTTGAACTTGTCTGAACTTTTTGATTTTCATTGACCTACTTCCCTTGATCCAAATGAGCTGAAATTTGATATGCTATTCATTGAATGTGTTCTATTTAGGCTTGAATTTTTGTGGAATTTATTGAATTGTTTTGGTATTGATTTGATTGAGATCATTCTGTTTGGTCCTTTGAGGTTGCAAATTGCCTAGTTTGACATTTTTTGTTCATGAAATGATAATGGTGAATGATATGAGCATGGGACCAATTGGTTTTGCTTTTAAATTGTTTGATTGTCATTTTGGATAATTTTCACTTGCTGTTTTGGATTTTTCATCTCCTTTGGACCCTAGGCTTGGCCTAGTGGTCTTGTTTCTCATGTTTAAGTTTGATTTTCAGGTTGAGATGCAAATGCTCTAAGGAGAAAAATGCAAGTTGATTAAATTGAGTTTGGTTGCTTGTTGTAAACTAACTTGTGTGTTTTGTAGGATGCTTGGCTCAATTGAGTTGATTGTGCTTTTGCACATGGCATTGCTTGTACAGATTAACTGTTGACTTTTGCTGTTTACTGTTGGCTTTTGTCTGGTATACTGACTGTATTTGATTGATTTCAGGTACATTAGTTGCTAATAGTTCTTTAAGAACTTGCTTGCTGTTGCTTGGTTGTTTAACCAATAGAGGTAGAACACTCTAACTTCATGTAGTCTGGAAGACCTGGCCTGTTACTTGGCCAGGCACCTGTCTGAAGTCCTCCTTAAGAGGCGATGTTTGTGCTTGTTTAGTTTTGTGCCAAGCAGGAAAAGTCCTTGATTAAGGCAATTGGCAGAATCCAAGGGATGTGCAATCCATCCCCTGCTATTCTTGTTGAGTCGTCCCTCTGCTCACACCACTGTGTTGATGCATTGGGATATTAACCCAAGATCTTGTACAGTTGTACAGTTGTGTCAGAGTCATGAGCGTAGAAGGGTTCCATCTTTCTGAACCCACGCTCCTTTGTCTGAAGCTCTCCCTGGCCAGGGATAAGAGCTGTGAAGTCTAATCTTCAATCACCTTTCATCAGCTTCACCCTGACTCTCAATGTCAGGGTTAAGAGCTAACACCACCCTTGTACAGATGACTTGCCTTGGCAGTCTAACCCATTGTTTGAGCTCACCTTTGACTGGATATAGTGTGTGCTATGTGGAATGTTTGCTTTGTTTTGTTTATGCTTGCATGCTTGCTTTGCCTGGATAGGATTAGCTTGCTGTTGTGCAAGTAGATAGAAAACTCAACCTAGGACCATTGTGGAATACATGATAACTATTAGGCTCGAGTCAGCTCCCTTCTAGTTGGTCATTTCCCAGTCTCTGGTTAGGAGATAGTTTCTCCCCTGTTTAGGGGAACTACGTTGCCCTGATCCTCATACCAGATGAGGTACGTAGGTAGGAGGTCGTGCGAGACCTCTCCGGGCAAACCTCTTTTCTTTTTGCGTGTGTTTGTTCGACAGTTGCTAGGCTCGAGTGCCAGACTCCTTAGTAACTTGTTGCTTGTTTTTTTCTTGTTGTGTGCTTGGAGTCCGGTATAAGTCCATCAAGTGGCATCTGGTTTCCAGTGTGGGTTGTTTGGTTCGGAAGCTGATGTAAGTCCAGTGATTGGCGTTCGGGTTCCATGTTTGCCTGTTTGTGTTTGTTTTGATGTCTCAGCGTCTGTGCGTGTGTTTTGTTTCGGCGTGCGTGAGCCGAACTACGGTAGCTCTGATTCTCGTTCCAGACGAGGTACGTAGGCATAGGATGCGATGTCCTAGCGAGCCCTCTTCCTCTTAACCCCACATGTGTTTCTTGTGTGTGTGATGTTTGTTTTAGCAACCTTTTCTTTCTTCTAGAGCGTGGATCCCGTCGAGTACGACGGACGTGAGGGGTGCTAATACCTTCCCCTTGCGTAACCGACTCCCGTACCCTTTCTCTTTGGTCGTGAGACCATGCTTTTTCCAGGTTTACTCTGAGCGTTTCCTTTCCCTCTTTTGGGATAAATAACGCACGGTGGCGGCTCTGTGTTGTTTTGTTTTAGCCCGCCGGTTGTTTTTCGCGGATGCGACACATAAGAAACAAATATATGATGCATTAAGAAATTTCCATTAATTTTCATACTTTTTTTAAAAAAAACTTTCAGATAAATCAAATAAAAAAGGTGTCCAATTATACTAAAATATATAAAAACTCTCTCAACTATATATATATATATATATATATATATATATATATATATATATATATATATATATATATATATATATATATATATATATATATATATATATATATATATATATATATATATATATATATATATATATATATATATATATATATATATATAATTGATATTACATTAAAAATATTCAAACTGTGATACGGAATGATAATAAATTATAATTATTTTTCTAAAAAATAGACATTTTCTCCGTCTTATAATGAATGACTTATTTAAAATAAAAAAATATTCTAAAATGAATGATATATTTTAATTTTTAATGTATTTTTTTTTAAATTTTATCCTCTAATTAATATTATTTTCGTTATTTTCAGTATATGAAGAAATGTTTGATTATTAACAATTTTGTCAACAAGGGAATTTTCAATAGACTCACCATATTCCTGGATGATTTGAGTGACATCCACAAAATCATTTCCAAGGGAGTTGCCATCAGATTTTTCAAATTTCTCAACCACTAAATCAAGTAGTTCTTCAAACTTGTTTGCAATGTAGGTATTTTAGCCACACTAATTATTTGTAGATCATGACCATTAATATCCAACAAAGTCTCATTTTGTTTGTTTATAAGAGGTATTCTATCTTCAATTGTGTTCTCCTTTAGTTACCCACTTCCCTTCTCTAAAGTCTCCCTAATATTGTTGTCGTTTTTAACGACATAGGTTTTAGTGTTTCGAATATACTATATAATTTAGTCGTCATTGGTGTTTCTAACTTTGTAATTTGACCTCTTTGAACTCACCGTTTATTTCAAATTTTGGCACATATATTGTTTTGTTAGCTTCTCCTTATTTTTTTTTTATAATTTTTTTTTCGAAAGAAAAATAAGTAACTAGAGATTAATTAAAAAATAAATGATTTTTGTGTGTGTAGTAATGATCATATGTAGTTTGTTTAAATATTTATAGTATTTTTTTGGGTAATTTTTCTATATAAAAAATTGTTAATAAGTTAGGAGCACATATGTGCATAATACACAATATATGATCATATCGTTTTTCAGTAAAATAAAAGTAAATTGAAAAGTTTTGTTAAAGTTAATTTAGACAATAATTAACTCTACCAAAACTAATTAATAATTAAATGAAATATTTTAAACAATTATTAAGTGAAATATTTAGCCTATATGATTAAAAGAAGATATGTCGTTAATTGAGATATTTTATTAAATAAAAAGAATCAGTTTTACAAAATACAAACAAATAAATTATAAAAATCAAAATAGTTCTAAAATTTAATTAAAAATATAATAAATTAAAAAATATACATATCAAAACCCTTCTGTAGTTGTTTAAGATATTTTTATACTACATATCAAAACCAGTTTGTTAATTTTTAAACGGTCAATGTCTAAGTATCAGACTTGCACAATAATAAAAAAATTAAATTAATTAAAAAAATAATGTTAATATAAATTAAACATTATTTAATTATTAAAAAATAATTCCATATTAATTTAAAATTAAATTAAATGATTATCAAATAAGATAAAAGTAATATGTGATTCTTGTTGAGATTTTAAAACTTTATAAAATTGAATGATATATATATATATATATATATATATATATATATATATATATATATATATATATATATATATATATATATATATATATATATATATATATATATATATATATATATATATATATATATATATATATATATATATATATATATATATATATATATATATATATATATATATATATATATATATATTAATTATTTACACCATCTTTTTAATACAATTATATGACTTAAGATAATGCTAAAAAATAAAATAAACTGAATCCTCTTTCTTTCGATGTATACAACAATGAGGTTAATTTATCAAGATCTTCACTCAACCTTGACTTCCACCTTTCAGATTCAACTATCTTTTTTCAAGCCTCAAATTTGCATCGACCTTCACTCAACCATGTCGAAAGTCTCTTGTTTGAGCCTTGATATGTTCGATGGAACTAGAAACTCCAACTCCTTATGTAGCAACCTTCACTCAGTTATATTAAAGCTTTCTAGGAGCAAGAAAACCCTTCTTTTTCCTCGATTAGATTGTTAATCTCATCTACATAACAAAAAATTGATTTTCCAATCTGAAATCTCAAAACCTATTTTTTTTCATTCATTTATTGATTCAAGTTATTACATTCCCTGATTCGAATCCTTCTTACAAAACTGATTTTTTTTTGAAATTTCAAACTTTCACGGTTGAATTGAGAACTTTCAAACTTTAATTATACATTCATGAGCTTTTTTTTATTTAAGTTTTTTACTAATCAACTTGAACCATATTGCACCGACTTTAAATGAAGGGTTTATTTATGCATGAGAAGACACTTTGATAAAAAACTCTCAACCCTATAATGCACAAATATCTATTCAAGAGTATACTCAATTACTAAGAAGATAAAATAATTGATAACCAAGTGACAAACTACAAAACCATAATCATATCAAAATTCTAGAAGATCAGAGTACTTTTAATAACACTCTTCCTTGTCACTATATAAAGTAACATACATATGATATCTCTTAAAAGAATCTCCTCCAATGTCACATATCATATCTTCTAGTCAATCATCCACATCCACATCAGATTCCTCTATGTGTGTTGTAGTTGGGGGTTTTTATAACTTCACCATGACACACCCGTCTTGTATAATTTTGATAAATTCCATCACAACATAGATGATTCAATATTTCTTCCTTTCCACGTTTTTTTGAAATAACACAACAAACACAAGGGCAATAAAAAATCCATTATTGTTAGGATGACTTCTTTCATCGAATTATAGAAATTCAACCACTTCATTTATATACTTTGCACTTAATATACTATACATCATCCAACTACGATCAATAACCAATACACAAAATTCAATCAATAGTTTTGTGTTGATTGGTGATCATCCACAACTATGATCCATAAGAACATGTAATACAACTATAAAAATATAGGCAAACATACTAGCACAAACTATACCATAATTAAGTTTCATTTAGCGATAATACTATAGTTATTTTAAAAATTTACATTAGAAATTATTAGACCAGTGACTTTAAACACAAGAGAGGGAGGGGTGACTTATAAAGGTTGAAAAATGAGCTTGGTTGTGTGATTTATTTTGGCTATTGTTGATGATGGAGGATCCCATACAGAAAGATTGAAGAATGCACATAAAGTATGCAGCAGAATGTAAAGAAGAAGAAGAAGAAGAAGTATGAAAAATACTGTTACATTGATTGATATGAGAAGAAGATACAATGGTGCTATATATACACAAGTAGTAACCAATCTAAGCCTGCCACCTAAGCCAACAGAAATACATAAGCTAACAGAAATACATTATACCAGTATGAATAAAGGATGTATAATCCAATATGCCCCCTCAAGTTGGACTGTGGATAGTGCAGAGTCCTAACTTGGAAAGGATAGAGGAAAAAGCAGGAGAATGCAAAGGCTTTGTGAAAACATCTGCTAGCTGGTCATTGGTGGAAACAGGAAGCAAGTGGATGAGCCTGGAAACGATTTTCTCTCGAATCACATGGCAATCGAGCTCAATGTATTTACTTCTTTCATGGAATGTAGGGTTATGCGCAAGGTAAATGGCAGATTTTCTATCACAATATACAGATGCCGGCTGTGAAAGTTGTACCATTAGGTCATTAAAGAGAAATTGCAGCCATTGAATCTCACAAGTGAGAGAAGCTAAGGCTCTGTATTCAGCTTCTGTGGAGGATCTAGACACAGTATTCTGCTTCTTAGACTTCCAGCATAACAAGGAATTACCAAGAACAACACAAAAGCCAGTGATGGATTTTCTTGTGGTAGGACATCTAGCCCAGTCAGAATCAGCAAAGGCACACAGTTTGAGAGGACTAGAAGCTGAAAGAAATATACCTTTGGCTGGAGAGCTCTTCAAAAACCTTAGAATTTTGGTTGCAGCCTGATAGTGTGGAACAAGGGGCTTAGATACAAATTGACTCAAGTGCTGCACTGCAAAAGATATATCAGGCCTAGTGTTGGTGAGATAGATTAACCTGCCAATCAACCGTCTGTAGGAGGTAGGATCAGGCAAAAGTTCACCATCAGTAGGAGAAAGCTTGAGATTGGGATCAAAGGGAATAGAAGAAGGCTTGGCTGCCAGAAAACCTGTATCTTCCAAAAGCTCAAGAGTGTATTTTCTCTGGTTCATGAAAATACCTTTTGAAGATCTAGCAATCTCAAAACCCAAAAAGAACCTGAGCTGGCCAAGGTCTTTAATCCTGAACTTATCATCAAGTATGTGTTTAACATGATGAATCTCATGTAAAGAATTTTTGGTTAACACAATATCATCGACATAGACAAGGATGGAAGTGAAAGTATCCTTGGTAGATTTAACATAGAGAGAATGATCAGCCTGTGATTGAGTATACCTCAGAGAGATTAAGAAGGTCGATAGTTTTGAGTACCACTGTCTACTGGCCTGTTTGAGACCATATAGAGACTTTTGTAATTTGCATACCTGAGATGGAACAGCTGAAGTGAGACCAGGAGGGAGTGTCATATATACCTCTTCATGTAAGTCACCATGAAGGAAGGCATTATTATCATCCAACTGTTCCATACGCCAGCCCTTTATTGCACAACAGACAACAAAACTCTTACTGTGGTGATCTTGGCTACAGGAGAAAAGGTGTCAAAGTAATCTACACCTTCCATTTGAGTGTATCCCTTAGCTACCAGCCTAGCTTTATACCTCTCAATAGAACCATCAGCCTTATATTTGATTTTGTATACCCACCTGCAGCCTATGGGAACTTTTCCTGGAGGAAGTTCAACAACCTCCCATGTTTGGTTTTCTGCAAGAGCCTGTAGTTCAATATCCATGGCTTGTTTCTAACAATCACTCTTAATGGCTTGATTATATGTTTTAGGTTCAGTGTTAGAGGAAATAGAGAAACAAAAATGTTTATATGTAGGAGAGCAATTGTTATATGTAAGCACAAAAGATAAAGGATAAAGGACATGGGAATGAGGTTTTGAGAGAGAGGAATAACAATGATAATCCTTTAGATATTGGGGAGGGTGAGATGACCTAGAAGATTGTCTTAAGGGAACAAAATTGTTATCTGCAGAGGATTGGGGAATTAAACCAGTAGAGGAAGAATCATTGGATAAAAGAGTGTTAGGTTCTAATGTATGCTCAGAGTGAGTACTAGGTTCTGGAGAATCAGTATGAGTAGGAAGATTATTAGGGAGAGAGGTCAGTGAACCAGGACAATGGTGGTTGAAATCAGGAGGGGAGTTGGCACAATCATTAGTGGATGTGGACACATAAGAAGATAAAGACAGATCAGTACTGGATTGAGTTTGAGGTATGGGAAAAGGCAGGTCATCTAAGTTTTGGCTTGGTGAGGGATCTGCAAGACTATTATCAGAATGAGCAGAGTTATGCTTAAAGGGAACTGTGTTTTCATAGAAGACAACATTCCTTGAGACAAAAATATTATGGTTATGGAGGTCATATAAAATGTAGCCTTTTGTACCATCTCTATAACCAAGGAAAATACATTTTCTAGCTCTAAAGTCAAATTTTGCTCTGTGAGCTTGGAGTGTGGTGGCATAGCACAAACATCCAAAGACCTTAAGATGGATAATGGAGGGAGGTTGACTGAATAGAATTTCATAAGGACATTTTGATTTGAGCAGGGGTGAGGATAGTTTGTTGATTATGTGGACAACATGTTGGATGTGGAAGTTCCACAAGTTTAAAGGGATGTTTGAATGAAAAAGTAAGGACCTAGCAACATTGAGTATGTGCTGGTGTTTTCTTTCCACCACTCCATTTTGTTGGGGTGTTTCAACACAAGTCCTTTGATGAATAATTCCTTGGGATAAAAGGAAATCTGCAAGAGCTATGAACTCAGTCCCATTGTCAGATCTTAGGCATTTGAGTGTGGTATGGAATTGGGTTTTAATGTATGCTATGAATTGGATAAGGCTTTTTCTGGTTTGGTCTTTGGTTTTGAGGAAAATAACCCATGTGTGCCTACTGTAATCATCAACAAGAGTGAGAAAGTATTTATGCCCTAAGGTAGAAACAGTGGAGAAAGGTCCCCACAAATCAGCATGCAAAATATCAAAAGGAGCAGAAGAACATGAAGTGCTATTAGGAAAAGATAACTTTCTTTGTTTAGCAAAGTGACAAGAGTCACAAGGAACAACATCTTTATTACAAGGAATGAAAGGAAATTTTTTAGAAATAGCTTGTAAACCTGTATTGGATAGATGGCCTAATCTTAAGTGCCAAAGAGTACAAGAATTTAAAGCAATAGAAGGATTTGTGGATTGATGAGCCGTGGAGTCAAGGACATATAGTCCTCTTTGCAGGCTAGCTATACCAATCAGAACCTTGGAATGAGTCTGCATGATATGACAGTTGTTAGCAGTGAATTGAACTAGGCATTTATTGCTATCTATCAATTTAGCAACAGAGATGAGATTGACATGAAAACTTGGAATATAAAGAATATTATGTAGAGTTAAGGATGGAGAAATAACAATAGTACCAGAAATGGATGCTACAACTTGGGAGCCATTAGACAGACTAACAGGAATAGGGACTATGTTTTTGTATTGAGTATAAGAATCAAAATTGAAACTAAAGTGATCAGTAGCACCTGTATCTAAGATCTAGAGATTAGAGTTCTTACCATTCATGTTGGATGCATGAGAATTCATAACAAAAGGGGATGTGGAGACAGAGTTGACTGTGAAATTAAGTTTGGATAGTTGGAGTAAAGCCAAAATATTGTTGTACTGCTCCTGAGTAAAACCAAAAGCAGAAGGTGTTGAACCCTGAGGAGAAGCTTTTGTAGCACTGTTAGCCGTGGCAGCTGCTGGTGTTGGTGTAAGCCCTAGAGGCCAATACTTTTTGGTACTTGTATCGAATTATTTATTAATAATAAAAGGCATTTTCTTTATTATGGTTGATTAATAAAGTCCATGGAATAGATAGTCCGTTTAATGTATTAAGTGTGACTTAATCATGAGAACACATTAAACATAAGGACACTATTCTTAAAGTATCCGTAGTCGAGCTTTAGTGTGAAGTGGGATAACATTAAAGCATTAAGACTATTATGTTTGTAGACTGATGATCACATCTCATGGATCATGGATAAAGAGTTATCAAGTCTTAAACATAGGTATGAATATTAGGAGTAATATTTATACCGGATTGACCCGCTATGAGAATACTATATAGAAAGTTATGCAAAGTGTCATAAGTTATTCTCATGGTGATAATAGTGTATGCCACTCTTCGACCTGAAACCACTATGGATCCTAGATGTAGAGTCAAGTGCTTTATTGCTGATCCAACGTTGTCCGTAACTGGATAACCATAAAGACAGTTGATGGGTACTCCACAAAGCATGCTGAGGGACATGAGTGTCCTAGATGGAATTTGCCCATCCTGCATAACAGGATAAATGTCTATGGGCCCAATATTGAACTGGACAAGGATGACACGGTCTATACCTTGTGTTCAATATAGACATAAGGGCAAAAGGGTAATTATACACATAAGTATTATCACAGAAGGAATTGTCAGATCACATGACATTTTCGTGTCTTGGGTAGCAGTGATGTGTTGCTAGATACCGCTCACTGTTTATTATGTTAAATACATGATTTAATATAATTGCCAACGTCGCGAAAACCTACAGGGTCACACACAAAGGACAGATTGATGAGAGATAGAGTAACTAAGGAATACCGTAAGGTACGATGCCCTTAAGTGAGTTATGGAACATCGTAAGGTACGGTGTACTTAAGTAGAATACGAAATATGGTAAGGTACCATGTGCTTAAGTGATTTTGGGCATATTATAAGATATGGGCCAAAGTACACTTAAGTGGGCTTTTAGCTTGAAGCCCACACAAGAGGTTCTATAAATAGAACCCTTGTGCAGAAGCATTCAGTGCGGTTGCATTATTTTCGTTTTCTCTCTCTCTCCCTCTCTCTCTCTCACTCAAAGCCTTCACTCATACCAGCTAGCACTGAGATTGAAGGAATCCGTTCGTGTGGACTGAGTAGAGACGTTGTCATCGTTCAACGTTCGTGATCACTCTGTGGATCTGCATCAAAGGTTTTGATCGTCACAAGAGATCTGCACCAAAGGTTTCAATCGTCACAAGAGGTAAATATTCTATCACTGATCATGACCATTCGTAAGGATCTCTAAAGGAGAAAATTTTAATTTCCGTTGCGTTTTGGATCACAATTCTCCTTCAGCCGGAATCTTGCCTTTGTTCTTAAAACCTGGAGGATAGCCATGCTTTTGAAAACACGTCTCCACTGTGTGATTAGTTCTTCCACAGTGAGTGCAGATCCTGTTGGTACCTTTGGAGCCGTGATAACCCTGATTCTTGCCTTTGTAATTAGTGTTACCCTGTTTGGCATCATAGTTTCCTTCAGTAGTCTGGACTTGTAAGGCAACTGTTTCCTCAACAGTGCTAGCAGTAGGAGTATCACCATTGATGGAGCTATGCATCTCTCTTTCTTGTTGTATGACAAGTGAGAATGCGTAATTGATATCAGGAAGGGGATTCATCGTCATTATTTGTGATTTGGAATGCATAAATTTTTCAGATAATCCTTTCAGAAACCGTATAACGTAATCTTGCTCTCTGTATTTCTTGATGGAAGCTATGGCACCACAAGAACACTGAATAGCGCAAGAACATAACGGTATCGGTCGATAGTTCTCCAACTCATCCCACATGACCTTAAGCTGAGTGAAATAGTTAGATACATCGAGAGTACCTTGACGAAACTTGTAGAGATCCTCTTGAATGTCTGAAATGCGGAAGATATCGCCATGTGAAAACCGAATCTGCAGATTCTTCCAAACTCCTGCGACACTATCAATCCATAAAACCGATTTGGCAATCGATTCGGAGATTGAACGCTGAATCCACGCAAGAGCCATTGTATTGCATCCAATCCATGGCGCGTACAATGGATCTGAAACTGGAGGTTTGGTTAGGGATCCATCAATGAACTTGTCCTTGTTTTTGGAGATTAGGGCGATTTGTATAGAACGCTCCCAAACGTGATAGTTCTTATCGTTGAGTAGCGGAGTAACAAGAACAAGAGCTGGATTTTCATTTGGATGAAGGTAGTAAGGGTTTGCAGAATTGGTTGAAAAACCGGCATAGCTCTGGTTTGCCATTGAAGCTAAATCAAGAACGGAGAAAAAAAAGGAAATCGCGAACAACAAGAAAAAAAAGGAAAGCAATGGCTACCAGAGCATTGTATGCTCTGATACCATGTTGATGATGGAGGATCCCATACAGAAAGACTGAAGAATGCACATAAAGTGTGCAGCAGAATGTAAAGAAGAAGAAGAAGAAGTATGAAAAATACTGTTACATTGATTGATATGAGAAGAAGATACAATGGTGCTATATATACACAAGTAATAACCAATCTAAGCCTGCCACCTAAGCTAACAAAAATACATAAGCTAACAGAAATACATTATACCAGTATGAGTAAAGGATGTATAATCCAATAGCTATCCTATGGAAGAACTTGGTGTTTCTATGACCATATAGATTCAATTTCAATTTAGCCTTCTCATGCCAAAACATACTCTCAAGATGCAAACATTCTTTCAAATTTGTAAGGGAAGCTCTTTCATGAGCATTAAGCACTTATAAAACCCATATCCAGAATCTTTTTTGTTGTTGCTGAATTTGATAAACTTCCTTTATCATCAATAACGTTTTGGTGCACATTCACAAAAGAGTCTTTGTTCCAAGTCCTAAGAACATGCATAAGCTGCCTATGTTTTTCAGCGAACACAAACATGGTACATCCAACAACATTCACATTTTAGCAACTCTTGATGACTTCAATATAAAGAGGGTGTGTGGACCACATTTGCAAAAACTTGAATTGCAGTAGAAGGAGACAATTATAATGCTAAATTCAAGCTTCAAAGGAAAATGATGAGAGATGATTTTTGCTAAGGTATGAGAAGAGGTTTGCGTTCATAAAGAAATCCAGTCTATATTGCAGGTGCATCTTAACATACCCCAAAATTTTCCCTCGATCAATAAATCATACGCAACTATCATTTTTATTGATCTAAAATTTGCGTAGTTCACTTTGGCGTTCTCGTTTAAATTTTTCGATGTCATTTGTGTTCCTATTTTGGTCAGCCAGGTCCTTTTCAACCGGCCATTTTTATTGCAAAATATGATTTTTATCTGTCTGTTTTCCAAAAGCTTATTTCACGTAGATCATTTTAATGCATTCATTTTATTTTTTTGCGTATTTTAATGCCTCCGGTTTTTATTAATTTTAATTTCTTTTATTTTTTTTATTTATCAAAGTATCAAGAAAAAATAAATAAGAACAAATAAATAAGAACAAATAAATAATCATTTGATTTTTATTAAAAAAAATTGATTTGATTCATTTAAATTCATTTTTGATCAAAAAATATCCAAGGTTTTTTTGCCATTTGCATTTTAATTGTGAAAATCCTAATTTGCTTACTATTTTGTGCTTTCTCATTGTCCATTGGATCAAAATGATCAAGGGTTACCAATCAATACATACATTTCACTTGAATCACTTTCCATATCCATCTCCCTCATCCAATAAAAATTCAAGGAATAAAAATAATTTTAAAAAAGGAAAGAAAAGTGAAAAAGAAAAAATGTGTACACTCACTCACAACATTTGGCAGCTAGCGCCAAAATGCATCTTATACCCAAACTCTATCTCATAAAAAAAACGAAAAAAACGAAAAGAGATAGAAGATAAAACAATTTTTCTCAAATAGAAAAGGCCAAACAAGGCCTTGAAGGAACTCCTCACATTCCCCCTCATCTCTCTCTCTCTCTCTCTCTCTCTCTCTCTCTCTCTCTCTCTCTCTCTCTCTCTCTCTCTCTCTCTCTCTCTCTCTCTCTCTCTCTCTCTCTCGGTAATCCCTCTTCATTCTCTCAGAAAAATCTCCTCTTCTTTCCATCGAAAACCACTTCCCCTTTTTCATTTCCTCCAACCTCACCCAACAAACTCTGACTGCCGTGCTCTATTTCGCCGGCCACTACCGCCTCCGTTCAACTTAGTTCACACTCCCTCATTCCTCCATTAACCCAGTGCCACTGATGCACCACCCATCAAGCTCAACTCATCAAGCTCGCTCGACACTCACTTGCAAACAAATGTTGCAGCAACTGAGTGACACAATAAGCAGAAACAACATTGCTAACAAGCCAAATACGCAACAACAACGATTACGCATTCGGTAACTTTTCGTTTCGAAAACCTCGTTGCATTTTGAGTTGTTTTAAGTTTCCATTCTTTTTTCACATTGTATATATGTTGATTTTATGCGTGTGAACTTTGTGTATTCTGTTAAGACGTTGCATTATGCATACCGGTTCTTTGGAGTTATGTACTAATTTTATTGTTTTTGGAATACTATAATATTCTATAAATATAAGATATATACGTGGTTGTTGCTGCTGTTTTACTTTGTTTCGTTGCGTTGTGTAAATTAGATAAAATCCGCTGATTTTACATCATTTATGTGTCATTATGATGCCGAATTTTTCGTTCGATATATTGATATAACATGACGACGCATATGCAGTTTATTTTTGGTTGTGTTCAGCGTTACATTTTGCACATTTAGTTGCGTTACGTTACAATTCATATTTTATGTACTTTTCGATTCGATTGCGATGAGCGTGTTGAGTGTCAGCAATTTGCCTGATTTTTCATTGGTTTACGTGTGACATTTTCAAGTTAGGTTGTCGACACACTTTAATTCAATTTCGTATGCGCTTTCGATGGTTTAGCATAACGGCAATCCACATTTTTGTTTTTTTACCAAATTGCACTTCGACACAGGACTCTTTCTTTCATGATGTTATATTTCGTTACGTTTCAATTTTATTCGCGATGAGCGCATTGTGCGTTAGAAATTTTCAATTCAATTTGTGTTGAGATACAATGATCCAACTTCATTACATTTAAATCGAATTTGAATCCTACTTTTAGCATCTTTGCATTGCACGTCTTTGCGTTACGCGACATCAATTCATGTCCTCGTGTCATGATTTTGATCTGTGGACGTTTCGTTTTTCTCTACTCTTTCGATTAAATTACATTGAATGCTTGTTGTAATTATTTTGTATGCACTTGTATCCTTCTGTCTTGTTGCATGTGTTGTACATATTCGATTTGATTTCATTTTGTGGCGTTAAGTTACACCTTGTGCTAGAGTTTGCGTCATCACGATTAGAATTTCCGCACCCTTCGTGATGCAATTCGCAACCTTGTGTTACGATTCTCACCTTCCATTTATTCTTCAATCATCTTTTACCACTTATTCAAATAATTTTAGACCATTTTACAAATCATTTTCCACTAGCGTGAATAAACCCTCGATCAACATCTAGTTTTTCTTTTCTTTTCCGCTTACTCGAAGCGATTAAAATATTTTCTTAATAAAATTGAAAGACAAAGGGTCGAGAGATGCACATCTCTTTAAACCCGTTTATAGTCGAGATATCGGAGCACACATTGCTCAAAACGACTATTAGTCTTTCAACCTAAAACACACTAATCAAACTTGGAATAAAGGGACAATTGGAAGCACATCCATGTGAATATCGAGTAAACGTGCGTTTGGTGCACACATATACTCAAATGTTTACTCATATTTCGTAAAGATCAAATCTCCATATAAAAGCAATCCAACCAATCAAACTTACTTTTCGCCATTGCGCGAATTCGAATACCTTTTCAAAAACGCGTATGCTTTATCCATTTCGACATGAAACAAACAAAGGCTTCAGCCTCCAAGAGCGAGTAGCAAACAAAGGTTTAACCACTTGATATGTCTAAAACATCAATATTTAAAAGCACCTAACAAATAGTTCTTTTTTACAAAGAACTATGTAACTTTGAGTTCTCCATCGCACCTTGGGATACATAGGAGAATTTTTTTGAAATCTTGTCAGACACATTAATAAAAAATCCAAAAACTTTTTTCCTTCTTTTTCTCGTTCAATAAGAAGAAGACCATAATCTGATAACACACTAACACTCATTCTCATAACTAACTAAATGGGTCCCGTTGAGTACAACAGATGTGATAGGTGTTAATACCTTCCTATTGCATAACCGAATCCCGAACATGCTCTTGGTTCGACGACCATTTCTTTTTTTTCCCTTCTTTTTTTGTGGTTTTTATCGATACTTTCCGTTTCCTTTTGGAATAAATAAAGTTTGATGAAGACTCTGTTTGTATTTCAATTGTGCGATGCGCTCGGGTATTTTTCGCGACGCGACACACGTGTCAAGCCTTTTTTGAGTGTTGGCTCCACCAAGTCATCCACTAGACCAAATTATCCCTAACATTAGGAAAATGTAAGAGCTCATTAGTGTTGGTCTAGTCTTGGAAATGCTCCATAGGAAATATAATATGAGCACAAGAGCTTTTATGTTCATGAGCAACAAGAATGACATTGAAGTCTCTAATAAAGTAGCAAGGTAATGACTAGTTTCCAATGAGATTCGAAAGATCCAAGCATAAACTTCTTGTAACAATATAGCTAGTGGAAGCATATATTAAAGTAATGCCAATTTTTTTATCACCCATAAAAGATGTGAAGGAAACATGTTGATCACCAATAAAGATGACCACAAGAGATATGGAAATTTGCATAAGCACCAAAGGTTAGGTAATGCATTTGTTCTATTAAGGACCCGATATCAAAAGAAAGCATTGCTAAGGATAATTCTTTTAAGGATCAATTTTGTTGGGATGTTGGAAAGATCCATTGAGTTACAAAAAAAAAGATAAATCATTTCAAATGTTTGGATGAACCAACCTTTGACCCGGTTTCATAAAAACTTATAGATTTCAACTTTTTTTTCCTATTTCTTATTTTTACCAAAGTAAAGCTAGGAGTATTATCAGGCATAAGGTGAGAGTCAATATCAAGCAAGAAGTCCTCCTCTCCATCATTATTTCATGCTAAATTTGTGTAAGAGTCGTGAAGAAAATTTTGATTACTAACAATGGAATTTTCAATAGATTCACTGTTATCATTTATGATTTGTGTGGCATCTACAAAATTATTTCTAAGAGAGTTGTCATCAAATTCTTCATCTCCTTCGACCACCAAATCAAGTAGTGCATCAAACTTGTTTTCCAATGTAGGTGTTTTAGAGCATCCTACAAAGTCTCTTTTTCTTTGTTTCTAACAAGTTTTCTATCTTTAATTGTGTTCCTTTTAGTTACTCCTTGCCCTTTTCTAATGTCTCTCTAATATTATTGTCATTCTTAACCAGGACATAGGTTTTAGTATTTCGAATATACTATAATTTAATCAACATTTGTATTCTATTTTTGTAATTTAACCTCTTTAAATCCATTTTTTATTTTTAATTTATGCACGCGTATTGCTTTGTTAGTTTCTCATTGCTTATTTATTTATAAAACTATTATTTTTTACTTTTTCAAAAGAAAAGAGAGTAACTAGTGACAATTAAAAACTAAATCATTTTTTTATGTGGACATGGTCAAAATTAAATTATACAGATAGTTTATTGAAATATTTATAAAAGTTTTTAGGTAATTTGACTATATTAAAGTTTTCAACTAAAAAAAATGTTAATGTGTTAGGACTACATGTGCATAATACACAATATATGAGTAACAATTTTTCAATAAAATAAAATTAATTGAAAAAAATGTTAAAATTATATTAAACAATAATTAGTTATACTAAAAGTGATTAATAATTAAATGAAATATTTTCTAAGAATAATTAAGTGAAATATTTAGCATATATAATTAAAAGAAGATATGTTGTTAATTGATGTATTTTATTAAATAAACAGAACCAATTTAAAATTACAATATTTTATTTATAAATTTCATAATGATTCTCAAATTTAATTAAAACTATAATAAATTTAAAAAATTAAAAATATTTTATTGAATATAAAAAATCCACGCTTGATTGTTTAAGATGTTTTTATGCTACATATAAAAATTGGTTTGTTAATTTTAAACGGTCAATGTTCACGTAACACGTCTGCACAATAATAAAAATTTAATATTTGACAAAAGAATTAAATTATTAAAACAAAGCATGTTAAAATAAATTAGACATTATTTAAGTATTAAAAAAATTACATGTTAGTCTAAAATTAAATTGAATATTTATTAGATAAGATAAAAGTAATATGTAATTCTTGTTGAGATTTTAATGCTTAATAAAACCGGATGAAATTTGAAATATTTATTGTAAAAAGTAAGATTAAAGTTATTTATGTATATTTAGTGATGTTTAATATTATTTTTCATTATACAATTATGATTGTTTTTAAACCCCTACTTTACTTCTTTGACAGAAAAATTTAAAGTGTTGTTCCAAAATTAAAAAGAAAAATAAATTAATTTATATTTAAATTATAAACAAAAATATAGACCTATCATAACAAAATTATTATTAATGATATTAAAAGAATAAAATTTTCAAAAAAAATTTAATCTAACTATAATGGTTTAAAGTTCCTATATCATATTTCAAGAATTTGATATTATAGAAAATAAAAACTAATAGAAACAAGTATCAAAAGTCTTAAACAAAAGATCTTCACTCAAACTCTTTCTGGTTGAAGTTCACAATTCTCGTCCTTTGATTTCTTCGATCTTTCATTTTTGATATCAATTGAATTCTTCAACTTTTCTCCACTTTTTTCAATTTCTTGCATCTTAGTGTCGAGTAAAAAGTACAAGTTATCGTTGACCCTAAATGACCAAATATCAAGTTTTTGATTCTCTTTAAAATTATTCTCCAATAATACAGGTGACCAATCCTGAACAAGATTGTAAACACTAGTAGTGCTCATATTCCACTTCTTCAAAGATAATGGGAATTCGTTAAAATAAGGATCTAACACAATCACTTTTAAACCGACCGGCTTTCCTTCTTGATCCCTTGTTTCTAAGATTGTCTTTTCTATTTCTGTGAGAAAATTAGATCTAATTTGTGTAATTGGCATTGAAAGACGATTGTTGTTATAGCTGAGATCAGACATAAACAATGTCTTACACATGATATATTTAATATCATTACCATTCAACACTGAGATCATGTTATTAACATGATTAGGCAATTCTGGTGGTGGTGATAGAGGAGTTTTTTCCTTACGAATGATTGATTTCCTCCTAATTGCGGGCTTTGATTTCATTATTCTTTCCCCATCAGAGATGATATCTTCATTGTCTGGACGATACCTTTTTTTGCTATTAACTTGTACTTTTTTCACTTTCCTTTGTTGACATGAGGTTTGATTGATTTTCTCTATTTGTGTTAACTCATCTTTGGTATAAAATTGTGGAGAAATTTGAGATAACACACAATGCAAAGTAAAATGAGACAATGGATCGAATTTCTTTTCTAAAGAATTCAGTTTTTGCATATATGCATTGATCTTCTCAATAGCCAAGGCTTTCTTTTCCATCATGCATTGAGCTTCCGTCTCCATAGACATTGATTTCTTTTCTTTTCTTTCTCAAATAAGGTGTTGCTTTATCGATGAAGTGTTATGGTTTCAAGTGTTTATCAAGTGTGTATTTATAGTGTTCTTGGAGATTTAAAATTTAAAACTAAATAATGTTAGAATCTTATCATATATTTAAATTTCCTTCTATATAGGCTAAAGATATAGATTTGATACTATATCTCGGTCAGTTAGTTACATTGAATATATTTTGTTTGTTACCATATGTTTGTTACCATATTTTGTTTGTTACCACAAATTCAATTAAGCTGACTTTCAATTTTAAAAACACAAGTAGAGATAACTAAAAATACGGATTAGCTTTTCAACAACAAATAAAATCTAGATCAAACAATGACATTAAATTTATTTTGCATATATTAAAAAAATTGATACAAAAGAATCCATTCAATATCAGTTTAAAAAATTTGGGGAATATTAATCTATATCAATTTTCTATACAAATTGTCTTAAATACAATTTATATTAAGTTAATAATTTTTTATTATGATAAAAAATAATTAATCATTCTTATATTTACATTATGATATATGTGAGAGAGAGAGAGAGGCACAACCCAAACCCATCATTGGGCTGGATTAAGCCTGACCCGGACCCTATTCATCATCTTCTTCAATCCCCCATGGTTTCATTCACATAATCAAAATAGTAACCTGCAATTTTCAACTCAATCCAAAGTTTTCAATTTCATAAAATCACGTATTACAAATCAAATATCGGATCAAATACATTATAATTTCAGTTACAATTCAAAAATCCTAATCTATTTCTAAACTAAATGAAATCTGATTGAACCTAGTACAAAACTTCCTAATTGAATCAATCTAATCAAAATATTGTAACCTATAAATAACCTAAATCTAAAACAGAAAGGAGACGAAAAAAAACCTAGAAGCGGATTCTTCTGCAATTTCCAAACCATCCATCAAAGCTCTAATTCAAACAAAGATTAGGGTTTCTCATTGAAACCCTAATTCTTATGAGCTAGCCACAGTTCAATAGCATCTCGCATAAAACGAAAAAGAAGCAGTCAAAAAAGAGAAGGAGAAGAAAAGGCTAAAACGTAAAGAGACAGAAAAAAGGATCATTTACCTCGATTGACTGGAATACTTCTCCATTCCATAGGCTGGTCCCTGTTTTGGCTCCGTAGTAAACCTGACATATATTGAATTTGTATGCTTGTTTGTTTGCAATAATTTTGTTTATGGTTTGACTTTGGGGATAAATCGAAAAAGGGGTTTAGGGTTAGGGTAATAAATTATTGAGTTGATTTTGGGATTTAGAGGTTTGATTGGGGTTTAGGGAAGGCCGATCTATGGATTGGCCACTGTTTAATGTGAATCTGGGTGAGGGAAGGTGAAATCTGGAAAATGGTAGTGTTAGGGTTCATAATATTAGGGTTAGGGTTCGTGGGGATGTGAGGGTTTCTGGGCTAGGTTGAAGGTTTTGGAGATGATGTGTTTGAATGTTTGAATTTTTCGGTTGAAGTTCAACCGGAAAATTGAAGAATGCGGTGGTTTAGATGGTAGGGGTGAAGAACATAGAGCAACCAAAGGAAGAAGTAGTTGGGAGAACGAGAGATAGATAGGAGCGAAGAGAGAGAAAAAAAGGAAAGAAATAAACAAGTGTGAAGGGGATTGTCTTATATACGTCACACCTATGTGGCCTCCCCTTACCCAATTGTGATGCTGAGTAAATCTGTCCCTTATGCACACGCATACACCATAAGTCTCATTCTTCATACCTTGACCAGTAATCAAGATCAAGGATGGTGATCTCGTTTCATAAGATCTGTTTGATCCTAATAGAGAGGCTCAGAGAGAGTCAACCATTGACTCTCTCCCTCCGTAGACCCTCCCAGGCGCTAGGCTTCAGCAGCAACTGGGCTCCAATTCCTTTGTTAATCACACCCCACCCTAGAAGCCCAATCACTTATATAATTCAAAATACACCCCCCGTTTTTATTATTAGTTAATTAATTACTTAATTAACTATTAATTAGGACTTATTTAATTAATATTTGGTACTAATTTTCTTAAACCAGTAATTAGTTTTTTCTAAATTTTAATTATTCATAATTTATTTTATACTTTAATTTATTTATCTATGGTTTAATTAATTAATTAGGATTAATTCTATTATTGATTAATTATAATATTCATATTTAACGAAATTAGGGATTTATACCCTTAAGAATTAGGGTTAACTAAATCAGGAATTATGGGATGGAATCAAGGATAATACTTAGGGTTTTAAGGGGTGCAAGAATGGGATAAAATCAGGAAAAAGGATATATCTTATTCCATCATATTTAAATTATTATCTTTAATTTGATTTACTTTTGTATTATATTATATTTAATATATTATTATAAAATTAAATGATATTCTCAAATTAAAATGGGATAAAGACATGTGATATAATTTGGGATAAATGGGTTATCAAAGATTAAATCGGGATAAGGGGATATCACATAACTATGACTCTTATTTTATTTTCTTAAATAATTTAAAATAATATTTTTGCAAGGGATAAAGGGATAAAATCAATTCAACTTCACCTCAAACCGTAAGACCTCTGCCCTAGTGTATTGAGGCATTTTCTAAAAAAAATTCTCCGCCTCCGATGCGTGAGAGTTTTCAAGGGATAAAACACAACTAACCAACCAACATTTTCAAGAAAAACTACGGTACTCTAATCCCTCGCCTAATGCGAAGGTACGTAGGCATAGAGTTGTGAACTCTAGCGAGTACAATTATATAAAAAAAGCTTTTTAGGTCTCTCGTCCATTTGAATGTAATACCTCCTGAATATAAGTAGATAAATAATTAATAAATATTGAAGTAAACACCGTAGAAGCATACACTAGCCCTAGAATTGTAGGAGGATCACATTGAATACAATGGAGGCAACGGGTGCCTAACACCTTCTCGTTTACCTAACTGACTCCCGAACCTAGTATCTCACCTTAACTATTAGGTTTTATCATTATTTCTCTATTCCTTAGGAACGAATAAAGGATGATGGTGACTCTGTCATTTTTCCAGCCGTGACAATCATGATGAACATGAAGATTCTGGTTAAAGGTGGTGGTCAGAGAGGCAGGTTAAGGTAAAGAAAGGGGTGGCTGGATGGAGAGGGTAGAGAGAAGGGAGAGAAGAGAGATAAAGAAGATTGAAAAATGAGAGAGCACTGAGAGGGTTGAGGGTTATATACCCCCACTATGACCTCTCTGATTCCATCCAAGTGACACTCTTAGAGCTCTCCAGATCAGTTGACTATCTTAGTCAATTGATGCTCCTCTACACATGCGAATACCGTGTATCCCCATTGACTTCCCATCTAAACCACTTGTCTAGCGTACTTTGACTGGTAATCCAGATCAAAGGCCATGGTGTGATCCCATAAGATCCTTAGGATCACGATCAAAGGGCCAGAAAATAGTCAAACTTGGACTCTCTCTCCGTGGAGCCCTCCCACCATGTTGGCTCCGAGAGGCCAATGAGCCTCTTCCCTCGGCTATTAACACCTCCGTCCTGATGGCCCATTACTGACTCAATTCAAAGTGCACCCCCGCTCCATTTTTTATTATTATTTTTAGTTAATTAATTACTTAGTTAACTATTAATTAGGATTTATCTATTTAATATTTAGGATTAATTCAATTAAAAAATAATTAGGTTTTTGTTATTTATTTATTCATGATAATTTGGTTTTTTATTTAATTGATTAATTAATTATAATATTAATATTTTAATTCATTAGGAATATATTATTATTAGGGTTAATTAAATCAGGAATCATGTGATAGAATCAGGGATAACTCTTAGAGTTTTAAGGGATATAAAAATGGGATAAAATACGGATAGGGGATATATCTTATGATATCTAATTTAATTTGTTTGTATTACATTTAATTTAATTTATGTTGTATTATATTATTATATCATATTTATTTTATTTTTATTAATTAAATTAAATGATATTTTCAAATTTATTGGGACAAGGACATGGGATACAATGTGGGATAAATTCCAAAGTCTTCAAGGGTTAAATCGGGATTAAAATTGGGATAAAAGATTATGTCTAATATCTAATTATGACGCCTAATTTATTTTCTTAAATGAATTAAATACTATATTTTGCAAGGGACAAAGGTATAAAATCAACTTAAACTCACTACAAACCGTAAGAAAATTTTAAGGGATAAAAATAATCAACCGACCAACCCTTTTTTAAGAAGAACTATGGTACTCCGATCCTTCGCCTAATGCGAAGGTACGTAGACATAGAGTTGTAAACTCTGGTGAGTACGATAATAAAAAGTCTTTTTGTGTCTCTCTTCCATTTAATAGAATACCTTATGTAAATAAATAAATAATTAATAGTTAATCATTAATCAAGAAAATACCTTAGGCATACACACTAACCCTAGAATTAAAGGAGGATCCCATTGAGTACAATGGAGGTAAGGGGTGCCTAGTACCTTCCCCTTATTTAACCGACTCCCGAACCTAGTTTCTCACCTTTAAGTATTAGGTTTTATCATTATTTCTCTATTCCTTAGTGTCACACACTAATTTTTAACCCTAAGATCTCACATATCATTTGCATCATTGCACATAAACAAGGACACATCTTGGTCCTCCCACTATCCATCTCTGGGTTTGCTTTTTTGCAGGGATCACCTGACATCTCTTTGTTGGTGTTTTACCTTTGTGTTTATATGATTAATTTCTTATCTAACCACTAATCAAAATATAAAAAATATGCTTTATCTTCCTTAAGTTTATTGTGCTAGGTAGGGCTTTTCAATCAAGAGCATCTCAAAGTTTTATAGCTTACTCCTCAAGGAAAGTCAAAGGTTCATGTGTTTATTTTCATGCCTTCTTCAACAAGCAAATTTAAGATTCGAGAAATTTAATCAAGAGTCAATCAAGGACAATTTATTTAGGTTCATATGATCACCCGCGTGCTTTGAAATGCAAGGAAAGTCCAAGTACACAAGCTTGTTCTAAGAGGTTTGACAAAAAAGTCAACATTTTGAAGTCAAGGTTCCAAGGATCACAACTCCTTCAATTCTCAATATTTTTTAATACTTATTTTTTAGTATGACTCTTCTCAACATCCTCTACAACTTCTCTTTACATGACAAAAGCCAATTATGCTCGGAGGATCATCAAACATTTGGAGACATTATAGGTCATTTGTGGACTTAGTGAAATTTGACTTATTTTCAAGTGACTTTTTCTCAACTTTCAAAGATCATAACTTCTTAAACATCAAATCATTATGTAGGTTGCTTCTCAAACCCATTGAAAATAATAACCCTACTCCCTCTCTGAACTTTGATTTCCCTGTATTCGAAACCGAGGAAGAGAATAATGATGAAGATGTTTCTGATGAGTTATCATGTTTGCTTGAGCACGAGGAAAGAACCATTCATCCATTTGAAGAACAAATTGAGTTGGTTAACTTGGGTTCCGAAGATGATATCAAGGAGGTCAAGATTGAGTCACATCTTCATCCAGAGGTTAAGAAAGGATTGGTTGAGCTTGTTCGAGAGTACTCTGATGTGTTTGCTTGGTCTTATCAAGATATGACAGGTATTGATACCGATATGTTGGAGCATAGATTGCCGTTGAAGCTAGAATGTCAGTCAGTTAAACAAAAGTTAAGAAGAACTCATCCTGACATGGCAGTGAAGATCAAGGAAGAAGTTTAAAAGCAAATTGATATCGACTTTCTTGTTACCTCCGAATATCCTCAGTGGGTGGCCAATATTGTGCATGTTCCAAAGAAGGATGGAAAATTTCGCATGTGTGTTGACTATAGAGACTTGAACAAAGATAGTCCTAAAGATGATTTTCCTCTGTCACACATTGATATGTTGGTAGATAATACAACTAAGTACAATGTCTTCTCTTTTATGGATGGATTTTCCGGTTATAGTCGGATAAAAATGGCACCCGGAGTATGGAGAAAACCATATTTATTACACCTTGGGGAACATTCTGCTATAAAGTGTTGTCGTTCGGTTTGAAGAATGCTGGTGCAATATACCAAAGAGCCATGACCACTCTTTTTCATGATATGATGCATAAAGAGATTGAGGTCTATGTTGATGATATGATTCCCAAATTGAGGTCTGAAGATGAGCATGTTGAGCAATTATTGAAGCTATTCCAGCGTTTGAGGAAATACAAACTCCGCTTCAATCCTAATAAGTGTACATTTAGTGTTCGTTCTGGTAAGTTGTTAGGCTTTATTGTCAGCGAGAAGGGTATTGAAGTTGATCATGCCAAGGTCAAAGAAATACAAGAAATTCCTGCACCCAAAATTAGGATTAATTCTATTATTGATTAATTATAATATTCATATTTAACGAAATTAGGGATTTATATCCTTAAGAATTAGGGTTAACTAAATCAGGAATTATGGGATGGAATCAAGGATAATACTTAGGGTTTTAAGGGGTGCAAGAATGGGATAAAATCAGGAAAAAGGATATATCTTATTCCATCATATTTAAATTATTATCTTTAATTTGATTTACTTTTGTATTATATTATATTTAATATGTTATTATAAAATTAAATGATATTCTCAAATTAAAATGGGATAAAGACTAAATTTTATAGGGGTGTGCCGAAAAATCGATTATTCATAATCAATTTGATAATCAAATTATTCCATTTTATAAAATGCAACCCAAATACTAAAATTTTGATTTGGTGGTCCGCAAAAATGGTAAATCCTACCCATAAAATAACATAATTTAGTTATTGGATATTTAGATTTCTTTTTCATTAATTTGCGAATTTCTTAATGAACCATATATCTTACTATTATACCACGTGAAAAATACTTAAATGTTCCACAAATTTTGGAGATTAATCTTTGGATGCACCAAAGTCTCAGTTAACGTTAAAATATTCCGGAGATGCATCTTCAAATTTATTTCAGAGATTCATCTCTGGAATGTTTTGGAGCTTAAATCGCGGCAGACCTTTCACAGTCCTCATTTCTAATATATCTCAAAACCTCTTCAAACTCTCTCAAATTTGTTTTCATCACAAAGTCTAAAACCAAACAACAAAGCTCAAACGATCTTCAATTAACATCAGAAACATCATCCAACACTGAAGCAAAGTGAAAAATTGTAAGTTTTTTGATGTTTTGAGTTTTTTTTTTGAGTTTTTGTGTAAATGAGTAGAAATTGGTGATTAAGCTTAGAAATTGCATGAATGATAATTTAGACATAATGTAAAATATATTTGTTTGCTGAAAATGATGATCAAAGTATTATTTTTTGTGTTAGCATTTGTGCATTGACACCATTAACGCATCTGTTGTGTTGCAGAAAATTCAGGAAATGTATCTCTGAAAATTTTCAATGTTTAAGTTTTCCAGTAATTGGAGTTGCATCTCCAGAATTTTCTCAATCGTTATTTTTTATTTTATTGCTTGGACTAATTGTCTTATTTACTTTATCTTTCAAGCATTATGGTTGATAGACAAGATAGACTGAAGCACGAGAGGGTTGCACAATATGCATCAGTGCGGCAAGAGAATAGTCAGATTTTAGAGGCTCTTGTTCCCTCTGGCCATGCAGAGGCATATAATTTTAAGGCTTGTGCTTCTCCTCATGCTTCCCCATCTTCTTCTTCCCGTAGGAGACGAGTTTCACCTACGAGCGCATCACTCCCTCCATCCTCACACATGCGCCATTATTCACCTATTCAGGAGCCAGAGGTACCCGAGTCACCGATGGTACCAGAAACACCTTCTACTGCTGATATTGTTGACGCTTCAGAACAAGGGCCACCTATAGTGGTAAATTCATGATCATTGAGCTATTGGTTAACTCAACGTCAATAAAACCAGAGTCGCCACCGCGTTTTTATTATTTCTAAAGGAAAAGGGAGAAAGTACGAACAAAACCCAAAAATAAGAAGTTTTCAAATCAAAACTAATAAAATTTCATATATTCCAGGTAAGGGGGTTGATTACACAGAGGGAAGGTATTAACACCTAAAATGTCTTAGGTACTCCTAGGGAACCCTTTTTCTATGCACTTGTTTTGGTTGAAAAAATGTTTGTTTTAAAAATAGAATGAGGGGATGAGAAAAGAATTCATTATTTACATTTTTGTGTTTGATAAGACTTTTGGTCTTATGCCTACGTACCAACATAAATGAGGGATCAAAACCTCGTAGTTCGGGGTAAAAAATTCAAAGATGGGTGAATTGATTTTAACAAAAGCTTACAGATCTTTTGTTATCAATGGGAGAATACTCAATCAAACATCCACCAATAATGAGGGCTTTACAACATTTAAGAGGGAGAGTTCCAACTTGGATTAAATAAACAAGTATGCCTCTAACCCCTAGTAAATGGAAAGTCTTACACTTAACATATCATGGAATGGGAGGATTACATCTCAACAAAGGATAACTCAAATTTAAATGCTTTCTTTCTGAAAAGTTTAAAAGGAAAAAGACACCAAGTGGCCAAAATGATTAGATGAGGTTATTAGTTCTTTTTGGTCTTTTAGAAAATAAAGGCAATATGATTAAGTCTTTTTACAAGTTTGATTAAGAAAATAATTTGAAAATCAATGGCATAAGGCCAAGGTTTTTACTCATTAAAACAAACCTAAGTTGAAAAACAAGCAAAAAAGTTTTGAAAATGAGAAGCAGATTTTGAAATTAAAGAAGAAGGTTGAGATGGAGAGGTTAATCTAGACAAGATTAAAAGTTTTGAGTTGAAAAGATCTAACCCATGGGAAGCATCCACAAGACAATGGTGTCAGATAGAAACCCATTTCCTTTGGATTGTCAAGCAAGCAACAAATTCATAAACATCCAAGCAATTAATAAGAAAACTAATGGTATCAAATAAATATAACCAAACATCCAAGCTAGCACTCCAAAGCAAGAAATATTCAATGTCCTTTATGTGTATCAGATGAAAAATCCCTTGAAACATACTCAAAGAGAAAACATCAAATAATAACAATAAGATCACAATCACAATTTAGACAAAGAGAAAGAGTGTATCAGATAAACCCAAGGGAGTCTCTCAAGCTTGTATCAGATGAATAACATTGGCTAAGTTTTGGTTTCAAATTAATGGCATTGGCCAAGTTTTTCTTCCATAGCTCAGGAATGTTGCCTACTCTAAGTCCATAGGTTCAAATCAAGTCACAGACAAAGATCCAACAATCCACCAATGTATTTTTTAGTGTTTTTGTTTTTATTAAGTGTTTTAAGGTCTTAAGACCACAAATAAAATAAGATCACAAGCACAAATATATCATAAGCACATAATATAATGACTCAAGTGAGCAAAAATGAAAATGACTGAAGTATAAACATAGGCCCAAGTGGGCAAAGAGCAAATGACTGAAGTATAAACATAGGCCCAAGTGGGCAAAGAGCAAATGACTGAAGCATAAACAATTCGCATGAATGTAAATGACAATAAATGATAAAGTGTAAGAATTTAAATTGCATTTAAGTAAATGACAAGAAAATTAAATGTTAGTTGTAAAGTTAGTATGTTAATTGGTGCTTTAAGGCAAATTTAGCGTTATGTTAAACAATCATAATTGGACTTATGTAGAAGTCACAACTATCTAAGGTCGGTCAATAATAATATTGGTGTTAATGCATGCTAGAGACAAGATATCCAAGACCAAGCTCCTAAAGCATACCACACACACAAAAAAAACAAGAGGGGATGAACCTATCTCAATTAAGCTTATGTTGATTCATCTGACACAAGATCATTGATGAATCAACTAGCTAATGATCCATGAGAATTCATTGGCCAATAGATGATTGGGGAAGAAATAAGATGAAGAGGGAGAGATGAAATGAAATAGATCCCAAATTGGTCAAGGGATGAACCTCACTTGATCAATAACATTCATTCATCTTGAGGGATGAAGTTTTAAACTTCATCAACCTCTTAAATCCAATGGTATTGACCAAGTCAATGTCCAATTCAACCAAGACCAAAGCCAAACAGAAGCAAGGTCAACACAAAATCAATACAAAAGCTCAAAAGAGCATTAAATCAATTAAACTATTTTTAAAACATTTTAAAAAATGAAGAAAAAATAAGTTTTCAAACATCAAAAACCTAAAACCCCTTAAAAACACAAAAGAAATGGCCAAGAGATTTATCATTGGTCAAGCAAGGTTAAAGGATCATTGACTAATTTTTTGGAATTTTTCAAAACTCATAAGTAATTAAAAGATAATTAAAACAAGTTAAAAATCACAAAATTTACCAAAAATATCAAACTTAAAAAATTAATTTTAAATCATAAATGGGAAGAACAAAATATTTATAAATTTTTGGTGTTGGTCCCATGATTTTTGGATCAAAAACGAAATTATGGTGATTTTTAGAAGAAAAATCTATTTAATAATCAATTTGGAAAAATAAAATAAAACAAAAAAAACGGAGCCATCAAATCTCCCTCATTAATTGAGGTGGAAAATCTGATGGTCAGAAACACGCGTTCCATGGTGCTCCTCGGTCAATGCACTCACACGCGTGGTAATCAAAACCAAAGGGCATGATTAAAATATGGAAGAGAGATCCAAGGGTGAGGGCTTCGCCACGCCACCACCAGATCCCTAGCTCCGGTCATCTTCTCCGATGAAGGTCACCAGACTGTCAGGATCAAAATTGTCCAGATATGGATGGGTCATACATCATTTTAAAGGAAAAATTGCAAGGATCACGAATATCACCTCCATTTGTTCCATCTCTCACTCTATAGTTAGAAAAGTGAAGATGAAAATTGAGGTGTCCAACCTAAGTTGCTTCGAATCAAGTCCAAAACAACTCAGTAATGTTGCCTACATTGGTAGGACTTCAGCCATCACAAAATTGAGTTCAGATCTAGAGTATTAAGGAAGATTCGAAGAGATGAAATTCTGAGAAAATCACCTTTTGTGAGCAACTTTTGAGCTTGAATCTTAATGCAATTACTAGTGATTTCTCTTCCTCTTGCTTACAGAAGTTCAATGGAATGGAAAAGGGAAGGAACCTTTGGAGTTTCTGTTCACAAACTTAAGTTGAACAAAAACTCAATTTCAAATAAATCTTCAAAGTTTTCTATGGAGTGAGGCTATGGCAATGTCTGGCAAAGCCTGGGAAGGGTTCTCCTTAATTCTCAGCAAATGGCAATTGATTTATAGGCCAAGCCAATGATATTTACACCTTTCCAATTTTGGATAAAATGAACAATTCATGGTGCATGGGTGCATGTTCAGGACCAATTCATGATTGAAATCTATTCTAATTTGTGCCAAAATATTGTTGAAGTCATCACACAAAGCCATGCAAAGTTGTACCATGTTTGGAGTTCAAAACTTTCCAAAATAATCCATGGAAATACCTTATGCACAAGTCCCTCATTTCTCATTCAAATGATGTGATCTTGGACTATTTGGAAATCTCTCATCATAAGGAACAACTTTAATGTTGTGACTTTTTCAATTTGAAGCTTGGAAAATGGAGAAAGTTGGCCTTGAAGATGGAGGTAACAAACATACAAAGAAATTTTTCGAAGTTAAAATCCAAATGACCTCTCTTTCTACCTTGAATAACTTTTGATATGAGCTTCAAATGAACTTGGATCATTCTGAAACATTGTATATGTTTCAATTATATTCAATTTGACAATAAATTTGGCACCATTTGGAGTTTGGATGATGTAGTTATGGGTTTTAGAAGTTGAGGAAATTTGTTTGTTCAATGATGAGGACCAAAATGGACCTATAATGTTTCCTCATGATACATGACTTTGCAAGTAGAATTTGATCTTTATCAAAGAATAAAAGTTTAATAAGACATCTTGAAATTAATCATGAAACTTTAATCATGTTCATATCATAAAATGAGGAAGTTATGGTTCTTGGAAGTTGACCTTCTATCTAGGGCACAAATAAAATGACCTAGAATCTTTCACCATAAAAAATGACTTTCCAAGAAAAATTAGATCTTGAGGCCAACATGAAATTTGTTTGTAATGTCATAAAGAGTAACTCTTATCTCGGAATCATTTTAATATGATAATAATTGTAGGAGATAGGGTCTAGGAAACCCTAGATTTGACCAGTTGATTTTTCTGGTCAACTTCCTTGAATCAACTTGCACACTTGAAGTTCCTTTTCTATTAGGGGATCATGAAGGATCATATATTCTTATGATGATGTAAAATGAAGTATACATTGATATCTTTGACTAATTGTTGAAGAAATTTGCTGAGGAAGGCACACAAGATACCCAGATGAATTAGGGTTTCCTTGACAAACAAGCTTGAAACTCTTGATGAATTCTTAATCAAAATGACAAATAAAGAACATGGGGAGACATATATGATGTATATAACTAATTTGGACCTTTTCCTACTTGATATCTTGCATTGAGGGTCTCAAACCCTAGTTGTGGGATTGGTGGGGCACAAATGGATACACACACTACCTACAAAAGAACCAAAGCTATACTAGATATATTTTTGTATTTTGGTTAGTAAACAAAGAAAATAAAGTATGATAAAATCATACTTTCTTGGTGATCTCTCCCAATTAAAATCCAATGAATGATAAGTGAGGAGAATACCAAGGCGTGATCTCAATGCCAATGCACAACTATGAGATGGCATGAGGGATCTTAGGGGTCAAAATTGAGGTCTTACACCACCTCTTACTTCTAATGTTGTTGAGCCAGTGCCAACTCTGGATGGTGAGGCTGCTGAGAATGCTAAGTCAGAGGCATTTGGAGGAGGCCTTGTAGAGTTGTCACTACTGCCCCTGTACTCAGACCGTACATCCAGACACATCTTAAATGAAGAGGTAACATTAGTTGGATTCATTCTTTTTTATTTATGTTTATTTTAATTGACAAGTTTCTGACATTGTTTTTTTCTTTCTGCAGGACCGTGACCCACTGAAGTATATTAACCACAAGCGGAAGATTATTGGCTTTCCTCAACCGAATGAGGATTGGTTTCAGACATCTTTGTCCCTATCTGGGATGAAGGACTTGTGCATGACCATTTATGTTACAATCAATCACGGGATGCTTAATGCATTCGTGGAGAGATGACACTCAAAGACCTCGTCATTTCATCTCCCACATGGTGATATGTCTATCACACTCGACGGAGTATCGTGTTTGCTACATCTTCTGATTAGAGGGAGACTTCTAGATCATGAGAGGCTTACCAAAGACGAGGCACTTGAGATGATGGTAGACTATATAGGGACTGACCCAACATAGACGAATGAGGAGTTGGATAAGACCAGGGTGCTCATGCCAAGTTTGAATACTTGAAAAAGGTATATACAAATGAGCTCTAGAGAGTATATCAAGCTATAGGTGATGACAAACAGGTTAGGCTCCACCGAGCACATGCTATGAGAGCATACATGTTTTATTTGGTTAGCACTGTTATTTTTATGGACAAGAGTGCTACTTATACAAATGTCACATCTGTATATGGTGCATGTTGCTCCAAGAGATCCACCGATGCCAACTCATCAGGAGATACTAAATGAGGAACATGCACAGTTAGATCATGCTAAGGATATCTTTCCTAAATTTCGTTGCATAGTGGAGATTGTGCAGACAGACATTGACAAAGGTATCTTCCCTGATGAATCTGATGTGAGACATGTCCTAGATGTCATTATGATGGAGGCACGTGGGGCATTGATGTATCAGAGACAACTCTAGAGGACAGAGGGGTTGATGGTCAAGGAGGTAGGGGAGACAGAGGAGATGTAGTCCGACATACACAATAGTGCAATAGTATATAATAGGTGTAATATGAATTATATTTTATTTTCATCTCATTCTACTTTATCATTGTATTCGACTTTATTTATATATGATATTTCGATCATCTAAATTTATATACGTCATTTTTTGTATATGGATTGTATGATTTAAATCTTCATTTGAATACGTGTAAACAAAATACAATATGTACTATTTTGTTCTGATAGATTACAAATATACATCTCTCCATAAAATAAACGGAAATGCATCTCTCGAATATTTTAATGTTAACTGAGAATTGAGTGCGTCTATGAATACATCTATGAAATATGAGAGCATTTAAGTATTTTTATACGGTGCATAATGTAACACCTCAAAATTTGCCCTCCTCTCTTGGGACTAGCTTAGCATATTGCATATCATTTGTAGGGCATTAGGCATTGCATATTGCATATCATGTGGTTACATCGTGCAAGTCATCCTCCTAAGTCTTGATCAGAAGATGAAGAGGTCATGATGCAAGCTAGGGTTTTCATTAAATGGACTGATCACTAATCATCTGAGGGTGGTGGTTCAAATTAGGGTTTCATGTTTCTCAAGGAGATTGACCTTCATCTTGGTTGAAATGGTACATCATCATCATCATGATCTTGATATCATCCAAGAGATTCAAGTGATTGATCAGATACCTTGAGATTAGGGTTTTGACCACTGGTCAACCCTAATCATCTACATTGGGCCAATCAGGGCATGACAAGGAGATGGGGTCTATAATGGATATGGGGATCATAATGTGATTATATTGAGCTTATGGAATCTAGGGTTTCATCCTTGAGCCATTTCATCAGGAGTTTGAGGCTCAACTTGATCAATGCATAGCCAAATTCATCTATCAATCAGAAAAGTCAACTGTGGTCAACTGTGCCAGGAATGATGGATTTGGAGGTGGGAGAGGGTTGGATACACTTCATTCATGTCTAAACAAGTTTCATTTGACATTTCAAACATCAAGAATGAAGAAAATAAAGTCAGATAGAAACTTTCCAAAAATAGAAAGTGACTTGTAATTGAAAGTTTCCAAAAATGGAAAGTTTTTCACCTCAAAATTACATGTCCAAAAATGCTTCAAATGAAATTTTGTTCAACATTAAAGTTGTAGATCTTGCTCTCACCTTTCCAAAAAGTCCAAGAACATGAATTTCTCATGTATGGTTGGCAAGTTATGATCAAATCATTTTCCAAAAATGCCTAAATTCAAACTGGCATAACTTTCACATGGAATGGCCAAATTGGGTGATCTTTCTTTGAGCAAACCACATTTCACATGTACTTTCATGATGCATGGTCAAATTTCATCAAAAATGATCATGGCAAAAAGTCATTTTTCAAGTGGATTATTTGAAAATTGGTGGGGAAAATGGTGAAATTTCAAATTACATGGATTTTGCACACAAAGCCTATTCCAACACATCACAAATGATCAAAGTGACTTGCTTGAACTGTCATTGCACTGTTACATTGCCTAATTTGCAAAAAGGCCATTTTGGACATTTCACTTGAAATTGCATTAACACTAATTCATTCAATTTTGCTAATTGAGATTAAAAAGTGGATTAAGCATTGGTATAAGAGGTTAATTGTAACAGAAATGATAATCACACTTCACATTTCTCAAGATCTAACAGAATTTCCCTCCAAAACCTCCAAATTCTCTCAAAATTCCACAATTTCCACATACACTTTTTTCATCAATTCATCAAGAATCCTTTGATCTTTGTGCTTTCTTTTGTAGCATTCATCATCTGCAGGTGATTGTGGATTTCTGTTTGAAGCAATTGGAGAGGAAATCGTGCAAAATCTCACTGTTGCCAAAGCTTGAGTTTCCATGGCAGTTGCAAGATTCCACTGATCCAGGCATTGTTGAGCTAAACAAGCACTTGCATCCATCTCCTACAGCATACTACACCATCTGTTTTCATCAATTGAGACCTAACACGCGCGGATTTCACATTTGATTATCAAGAGGTAAATTTTCGAAACCTCCAATTCTTGAAATCAACATATGGATTCAATAGATCCTTGAACATAGAGTAGACTGGTGCTTGAATCGCGTGATTTCGTCCATTATTCATCAAGATATTTGGAATTAAAGATTGCATGTCAAAACTATTCTTGATCGTATCTCTTTGTACGTTAATTTCTGGACAATTTCATGACCATGTCCTTGATCCTCGTTGAAAGACGAAGAGAACCATATGCGGTTTATGCCATTTCGTGCGAAAATGTTCTTCACGATTTCTGGAATTGATGAGTGTTGATGAACACTTCAAGAACAGTTCAAAACGCGTGCTAGATCCTGCTTCTTCACCTTTCCATTCAAAAACGTGTTTCCCGCCCTGGCCAGCGAATCATGTGACGCCACGCAATTAAATAAAACGACGCGTTTTAGTCCCTGGCTTCAGTATTTACAAAAACGCCATTGTCACATTATTTTAAATCATTATTTCATTTTCTTTTCCAATTTCATTTCACTTTGATCACATAACTTCAAAAATCCATAAGTGATTCATTTTTTGTCCAAATTTGATGAGACTTTTTGCATATTTCTCCTTGTGATGTGTAGTTTTTTATGGTGATTTTTATTATTTTTGTGCACGTGTGGAAAAATAAATTGCCTAGGGATTGTTTGGATGTGTTCAATTTGTATATGCTTTGCCATTTCACTCATAAAATGATGATGCTTCCATAGAAATGTTTGAAATTTTTTGTGCTTATTCTGGACTCTTTGATGGTGATTTTGGTATGTAGTTTGTAACTTTTGGATCCCTGGTTGATGAGATATGAATTTTTGATTAGAGGTGTGACAATTTGTGCCACACCATGCTTGGTGAATTTCATGATTTTATTTGATGGGCTTAGGGACATTGGATTGAGCCAAATTTTTGTATGATTGAGCATATGTATGTTGAGAGCACATGAGAATTTTTCTGGATTTATTGATGACATTTCCTATTTGATTGAGATTTTCTCTTCTGTTTGGTCATTTTGTGATTGTTTGTGACACATGTTTGTATTTGGCTTGTGAAATGCTGGTCATTAATTGGATGGATGTGAAATTTGACATGTGAATTCTAGACACATTATAGGTCATTGTGGTTTTGATCCAATTCATTTATCATGTTTTGTCACTGTTTTATGATTGATGGTAGTTGATGCTTATTTTGATGCCTTGTGTTGGCTTGTTTGAACTTGTCTGAACTTTTTGATTTTCATTGACCTACTTCCCTTGATCCAAATGAGCTGAAATTTGATATGCTATTCATTGAATGTGTTCTATTTAGGCTTGAAATTTTGTGGAATTTATTGAATTGTTTTGGTATTGATTTGATTGAGATCATTCTGTTTGGTCCTTTGAGGTTGCAAATTGCCTAGTTTGACATTTTTTGTTCATGAAATGATAATGGTGAATGATATGAGCATGGGACCAATTGGTTTTGCTTTTAAATTGTTTGATTGTGATTTTGGATAATTTTCACTTGCTGTTTTGGATTTTTCATCTCCTTTGGACCCTAGGCTTGGCCTAGTGGTCTTGTTTCTCATGTTTAAGTTTGATTTTCAGGTTGAGATGCAAATGCTCTAAGGAGAAAAATGCAAGTTGATTAAATTGAGTTTGGTTGCTTGTTGTAAACTAACTTGTGTGTTTTGTAGGATGCTTGGCTCAATTGAGTTGATTGTGCTTTTGCACATGGCATTGCTTGTACAGATTAACTGTTGACTTTTGCTGTTTACTGTAACACCCCAATTAAAATAAGATAATTATTTAATTTAAATTAATATTTTATTTATTAATTTAATCGAATAATTGGGAGTTTGGATTATTATTATTATTTTGAAATAATAATTATTGGGTTATTATTTATTGGAATAAAATAAGTTGGAATAATAAAAAGTCCCATTTTTGGTAAAAAGGGTTTTCACGTAAAAAGGAAACTCAGAGAAGCTGCTGAAAGAGGAAAAGGGCAAAAGGCAGAGCAAGAGAAGAGGAGAAGCTTGGAGCTCGGAAGCTGCCGGATTAACTCAGGTAAAGGGGGGTTTATCATCGGTTAAAGGGTATTATATGATAATATGTCATGGGTAGTGATAGACCATTGTTTTACCTCTGATTAGATTGTTGTATGCTGGAAATCTGAATTTTTGGGATGAACGAAATTGGGATTTTAATCGAAGGAATTCGTAGAAATTGTAAGTAATGATGTTAGGATTTGTGAAATAGAACAGGGAATGATTCGTGTTAGATGATATGAGTGATTTTTGTGTGAAAATTGGACTGTGGAAGGTGGGATTGGATAGATCTCGTAGCAGAGAAAGCCATTGCAGATCTGAGAGTTCTGGCTTCTGGTCATACGCGTATGGCACTAGGCAATACGCGTATGAGATGTTGGTACGCGTATGGGGGGAAGCCTTACGCGTATGGGAGAAAAAGATGACATTTTGAACGTAAATTGGTCTCTGTTGGTACGCGTAGTGGGAGATTGTTACGCGTAGCATACGCGTATGGGATGAGTGGTACGCGTATGAGTTGGGCGAGGAAATGCGCAATACGCGTATGAGAGTGGGCATACGCGTATGGGTTTGGCCAGGTTTGGGCAATACGCGTATGGCAGAGGCAATACGCGTATGGGCAGAATTGTGATTTTTCTGTGCTACTGTTGTGCAGTTTTTGGTTGTTTAGGCTGAGTGATGCGACTTAGCTGAGGCATGATGTGATAGGGATCATTTCCCATTGTTTTGAGTAGTATAGGTATTAGTAGAGTGAGCTAATACTGTGTTTGATTATGTGGCATGATATGATATGCTTTTGTGATTAATTATGTTGATAATGTGTGATGGTATACATGATGATGTGAATGTATACGTTGGTGAATAGACTGTATTATGACTTAGAGTGTAGCATGTGTCTATTATTGATTATTGTTCATGTTGCATTGCTAGGTGATTAGCATGCCTGTTGTGGCCCATTTGGGGTGGTAGCTAATTCCCATGGTGAGGAATTAGTGAGTAGATCATTTGGATTGTTGTTGTTGATGTTTGCATGCTAGGTGATTAGCGTGCATTTCATGGCCCATTTGGGGTGGTAGCTAATTCCCATGGTGAGGAATTAGTGAGTGAGTCACTATGTCTCAAATGAGTGGGACTAGTGAGCTTGGTAGCCGTGCCTGGATTTGGACGGTGAGGTTGAACTATATGTTCACAACATAGTCGGTACCGCATGCATAGAGTCTCATTGCATAATGAATGTATGGCATATGATATGAATGGATGTATTCCAGTATCATATGTGTGTTGTGTGTTGTATTGTTGTGTGACGTGTTGTTGATGTTGATTATGGTTGAGAATCTCCTGTTGAGTATGATGTTGAATTGTTGCTGAATGCGTAGTCTGATTTGGGTGAATTAATGTGTTAATTACTTGGCATTACATGTTGTTCTATAATGCTTATTATATTGATTGAGGAACTCACCCTTACAACTCTTTTTCAGGTAACGAGCAGTGATGTTGAGTAGAAGCTAGTACTATGGAGTCTAGTGTCGTCCTTAGTGGGTCATGCTCTGGTAGATGTAACATCGGGAGGGGATGTTTGACTATGTTTGAATTGAGTTGTTGATTAACTTTACATGTAATGTAATACATGATTTGAATGTTGATATTTTGTATCCGCTGCGAATTATGCAAAGAATCTTATTTTGATTAAATAAATGAGCATGACAGGATAATTTGATGATTTTTGTGAAATGATTGTGTGACACCCTTCGGGGCATAATTACTCTGATTAATATGTTAATATTTTTAATTAAATAATTTGGGGTATTTAGAAGGGTGTTACATTAGTGGTATCAGAGCATAGTCGGTCGTGTCGAGTCGTAGTTATTCTGTTCCCCTGTACGGGATAGGTGTTGTGTAACCCTATCAGTACTTATTGTTTTAGCTTGTTGGGTTTTCAGAATAGAGATGGCTGGAAGAGGTAGAGATGATGCTGCAATTGCTGAGGCTCTGGGTATGCTAGCTGGAGTACTTGGAGGGAATCCGAATGTTATGGGAATGGGAGCTGCTCGTCAGTTGAGTGAGTTCCAGAAGAACAATCCTCCAATGTTCAAGGGAGCATACGATCCAGATGGCGCTCAGAAGTGGTTGAAGGAGATAGAGAGAATCTTCCGAGTAACTGAGTGTGCTGATAACCAGAAGGTCAGGTTCGGTACACATATGCTGTCAGAGGAGGCTGATGATTGGTGGGTTGCTACCCGCACTGAGTTGGAAACTGCTGGAAATGCTGATATTTCTTGGGCTGTGTTCAGAGAGAGATTTCTGAGGAAGTATTTTCCCGAGGATGTCAGAGGAAAGAAAGAGATAGAATTCTTGGAACTGAAGCAGGGTAACCGGACTGTTACGGAGTATGCTGCCAAGTTCACAGAACTGTCGAAGTATTACACTCCCTATGCTGAGGCTGCTGGAGAGTTTTCCAAATGCGTGAAGTTTGAGAACGGGTTGCGCCCCGAGATCAAGCAGGCGATTGGGTATCAAAGGATTAGAGTGTTTTCTGATTTGGTTGACTGTTGCAGGATTTTCGAACAGGATTCCAAGGCTAGGGCTGAGAGCTATCAGCAGAGGGTTGATAGGAGAGGCAAGAATCAGATCGATCGTGGGAAACCGTATGCAGCTGGCAAAGGTTCCCAGAGACAGAGTGGGATGAAGAGGCCTAGTGGGGGAGACTCTAGTGCTCCTGTTAAGTGTTACAGATGTGGTCAGGCTGGACATCGTATCCATGAGTGTACCAGTAATGAGAAGAAGTGTTTCAAATGTGGAAAAGGTGGTCATTTGGCTGCAGACTGCCGGTTGAAGACTGTGACTTGTTTCAACTGTGGAGAGTTGGGTCATATCAATCCCCAGTGTCCTAAGCCGAAGAAGGAGAATCAGTCAGGAGGCAAGGTCTTTGCTTTATCAGGTTCTGAGACTTCTGCAGATGATCGTTTGATCAGAGGTACGTGTTATATTAATGGCTTTCCTCTTATAGCTATTATTGACACAGGTGCTACTCATTCTTTTATATCTGTGGATTGTGCTGTGAAGCTTAAGTTAGAGATATCTGAGATGTTGGGTAGTATGGTGATTGATACTCCTGCGAAGGGTTCAGTGACTACTACTTCTGTTTGTTTGAATTGTCCTTTGAGTATTTTTGGTAGAGCCTTTGGGATAGATCTTGTGTGTCTTCCATTAGTGCAGATTGACGTTATTCTGGGTATGAACTGGTTGGTGTTCAACCGAGTTTCTATCAACTGTTTTGATAAGACTGTGATATTTCCTGAGATTGAAGAAGGAAAGAGTTTGTTTCTATCAGCCAGGCAGGTGAATGAGGAAGTGGCAGATGGGGCAGAGTTGTTTATGCTGTTAGCGACTTTGGAAGCTAAAGATAAACTGGTGATTGGCGATCTAGCTGTAGTGTGTGATTTTCCTGATGTGTTTCCGGAAGAAGTGAATGAATTGCCACCAGAACGTGAAGTTGAGTTCTCGATTGATTTGGTACCTGGTACTAGACCGATATCGATGGCTCCGTATCGTATGTCTGCTGTTGAGCTAGCTGAATTGAAGAGTCAGTTGGAAGATTTGTTAGATAAGAAATTTATTCGTCCGAGTGTGTCACCGTGGGGTGCACCAGTGCTATTGGTTAAGAAGAAGGAAGGTACTATGAGGTTGTGTGTGGACTACAGGCAATTGAATAAAGTGACGATCAAGAATCGGTATCCTTTACCGAGGATTGATGATTTGATGGATCAATTGGTTGGTGCTAGTGTGTTCAGCAAGATAGACTTGAGATCTGGGTATCATCAGATACGTGTGAAAACTGAAGATATTCAGAAGACTGCTTTCAGAACGAGGTATGGACATTATGAGTATTCTGTAATGCCTTTTGGTGTGACTAATGCGCCTGGAGTATTTATGGAGTATATGAATAGGATTTTTCATCCGTATCTAGATCAGTTTGTCGTGGTGTTTATTGATGACATTTTGGTGTATTCGAAATCTGAAGAAGAGCATGCTGAACATTTGAGAGTGGTGTTGGAAGTTCTACGAGAAAAGAAGTTATTTGCTAAACTGTCTAAGTGTGAATTTTGGTTAGAAGGAGTTAGTTTTCTTGGGCATGTGATTTCAAGAGGTGGTGTTGCTGTTGATCCTTCTAAGATAGAAGCGGTGTCTCAGTGGGAAGCTCCGAAGTCAGTTTCTGAGATAAGGAGTTTTCTTGGACTTGCAGGTTATTACAGAAAATTCATTGAGGGATTTTCCAAGTTGGCGTTACCGCTGACAATGTTGACTAGAAAGGGGCAAGCGTTTGTTTGGGATTCAAAATGTGAAGAAGGTTTCCAAGAGTTAAAGAGAAGGTTAACTACTGCTCCTATTCTGGTATTACCGAGTTCGTCGGAACTATTCGAGGTTTATTGTGATGCTTCATTGTTGGGTTTAGGTGGTGTGTTGATGCAGAATAAGCAGGTTATAGCTTATGCTTCGAGACAGCTAAGGGTTCATGAGAGGAACTATCCGACACATGATTTAGAGTTGGCAGCTGTGGTATTTGTTCTGAAGTTGTGGAGGCATTATTTGTATGGATCAAGATTTGAGGTTTTCAGCGACCATAAAAGTTTGAAGTATTTGTTTGATCAGAAAGAGCTAAATATGAGACAGAGGAGATGGTTAGAATTTCTGAAGGATTATGATTTTGGTTTGAATTATCATCCGGGTAAAGCAAACGTAGTAGCTGATGCATTGAGTCGGAAATCATTACATATGTCTATGTTAATGGTTAAAGAATTGGATTTAATTGAACAGTTTAGAGATTTGAGTTTGGTGTGTGAGAGTACTCACAATAGTGTTAAATTGGGAATGCTGAAGTTAACAAGTGGTATTCTGGATGAGATCAGAGAGGGTCAGAAATCCGATGTGCTTTTGGTTGATAAGTTGACTTTAGTGAATCAAGGTCAAGGTGGTGAATTCCGAGTTGATGAGAATGGTGTTTTGAGATTTGGTAATCGGGTGTGTATTCCAGATGTTACAGGACTTAAGAAGAGTATTCTTGAAGAAGGACATCGTAGTGGTTTGAGTATTCATCCTGGAGCTACGAAGATGTATCATGATTTGAAAAGATTATTTTGGTGGCCAGGAATGAAGAGAGAAATTGCGAGTTTTGTTTATTCCTGTTTGACTTGTCAGAAGTCAAAGATTGAGCATCAGAAGCCGTCTGGGCTAATGCAACCGTTGACTATTCCTGAGTGGAAGTGGGATAGTATCAGTATGGATTTTGTTTCTGGTTTGCCGAGGACAAGTAAGAATTTTGAGGCTATTTGGGTGATTGTTGATAGGTTGACGAAGTCGACTCATTTCATTCCGATCAGAATGGATTATCCGTTAGAGAGGCTAGCCGAGTTGTATATTGAGAAGATTGTAAGTTTGCATGGTATTCCGTCTAGTATTGTTTCGGACAGAGATCCTAGATTTACATCGAAGTTTTGGGAAGGTTTGCAGAAGGCTTTGGGAACTAAGCTGAGATTGAGTTCTGCATATCATCCGCAGACTGATGGTCAGACGGAGAGGACGATTCAGTCACTAGAGGATCTTTTGAGAGCTTGTGTTTTGGAAAAGGGAGGTGCTTGGGATTGTTATTTGCCTTTGATTGAGTTTACCTACAACAATAGTTTTCATTCGAGTATTGGTATGGCACCGTTTGAAGCTTTGTATGGTAGGAGATGTCGGACACCTTTATGTTGGTACGAGTCCGGTGAGAGTGCTGTGGTTGGACCGGAGATTGTTCAACAAACTACAGAAAAGATTAAGATGATTCAGGATAAGATGAGAATTGCTCAGAGTCGTCAGAAGAGTTATCATGATAAGAGGAGGAAGTCACTTGAGTTTCAAGAGGGAGACCATGTGTTTCTTCGTGTTACTCCGATAACTGGTGTTGGTCGAGCTTTGAAGTCGAAGAAGTTGACACCTCGATTTATTGGTCCTTATCAGATTTTAGAGAGGATAGGAGAGGTAGCCTATCGTATCGCTTTGCCGCCGTCGCTTGCGAATTTGCATGAGGTTTTTCATGTGTCTCAGTTGAGGAGATACATTCAGGATCCGTCGCACGTTGTCCAAGTAGATGATGTACAGGTGAGAGATAACCTGACTGTTGAAACATCACCTATGAGGATCGAGGATCGAGAGTTGAAGCAGTTGCGGGGTAAAGAGATTGCCTTAGTGAAGGTAGCTTGGGGAGGACCAGCAGGTGGCAATGTGACTTGGGAACTTGAGAGCCAGATGAAGGAGTCTTATCCGGAGTTGTTCGATTGAGGTATGTTTTCGAGGACGAAAACTCTTTTAGTGGGGGAGAGTTGTAACACCCCAATTAAAATAAGATAATTATTTAATTTAAATTAATATTTTATTTATTAATTTAATCGAATAATTGGGAGTTTGGATTATTATTATTATTTTGAAATAATAATTATTGGGTTATTATTTATTGGAATAAAATAAGTTGGAATAATAAAAAGTCCCATTTTTGGTAAAAAGGGTTTTCACGTAAAAAGGAAACTCAGAGAAGCTGCTGAAAGAGGAAAAGGGCAAAAGGCAGAGCAAGAGAAGAGGAGAAGCTTGGAGCTCGGAAGCTGCCGGATTAACTCAGGTAAAGGGGGGTTTATCATCGGTTAAAGGGTATTATATGATAATATGTCATGGGTAGTGATAGACCATTGTTTTACCTCTGATTAGATTGTTGTATGCTGGAAATCTGAATTTTTGGGATGAACGAAATTGGGATTTTAATCGAAGGAATTCGTAGAAATTGTAAGTAATGATGTTAGGATTTGTGAAATAGAACAGGGAATGATTCGTGTTAGATGATATGAGTGATTTTTGTGTGAAAATTGGACTGTGGAAGGTGGGATTGGATAGATCTCGTAGCAGAGAAAGCCATTGCAGATCTGAGAGTTCTGGCTTCTGGTCATACGCGTATGGCACTAGGCAATACGCGTATGAGATGTTGGTACGCGTATGGGGGGAAGCCTTACGCGTATGGGAGAAAAAGATGACATTTTGAACGTAAATTGGTCTCTGTTGGTACGCGTAGTGGGAGATTGTTACGCGTAGCATACGCGTATGGGATGAGTGGTACGCGTATGAGTTGGGCGAGGAAATGCGCAATACGCGTATGAGAGTGGGCATACGCGTATGGGTTTGGCCAGGTTTGGGCAATACGCGTATGGCAGAGGCAATACGCGTATGGGCAGAATTGTGATTTTTCTGTGCTACTGTTGTGCAGTTTTTGGTTGTTTAGGCTGAGTGATGCGACTTAGCTGAGGCATGATGTGATAGGGATCATTTCCCGTTGTTTTGAGTAGTATAGGTATTAGTAGAGTGAGCTAATACTGTGTTTGATTATGTGGCATGATATGATATGCTTTTGTGATTAATTATGTTGATAATGTGTGATGGTATACATGATGATGTGAATGTATACGTTGGTGAATAGACTGTATTATGACTTAGAGTGTAGCATGTGTCTATTCTTGATTATTGTTGATGTTGCATTGCTAGGTGATTAGCATGCCTGTTGTGGCCCATTTGGGGTGGTAGCTAATTCCCATGGTGAGGAATTAGTGAGTAGATCATTTGGATTGTTGTTGTTGATGTTTGCATGCTAGGTGATTAGCGTGCATTTCATGGCCCATTTGGGGTGGTAGCTAATTCCCATGGTGAGGAATTAGTGAGTGAGTCACTATGTCTCAAATGAGTGGGACTAGTGAGCTTGGTAGCCGTGCCTGGATTTGGACGGTGAGGTTGAACTATATGTTCACAACATAGTCGGTACCGCATGCATAGAGTCTCATTGCATAATGAATGTATGGCATATGATATGAATGGATGTATTCCAGTATCATATGTGTGTTGTGTGTTGTATTGTTGTGTGACGTGTTGTTGATGTTGATTATGGTTGAGAATCTCCTGTTGAGTATGATGTTGAATTGTTGCTGAATGCGTAGTCTGATTTGGGTGAATTAATGTGTTAATTACTTGGCATTACATGTTGTTCTATAATGCTTATTATATTGATTGAGGAACTCACCCTTACAACTCTTTTTCAGGTAACGAGCAGTGATGTTGAGTAGAAGCTAGTACTATGGAGTCTAGTGTCGTCCTTAGTGGGTCATGCTCTGGTAGATGTAACATCGGGAGGGGATGTTTGACTATGTTTGAATTGAGTTGTTGATTAACTTTACATGTAATGTAATACATGATTTGAATGTTGATATTTTGTATCCGCTGCGAATTATGCAAAGAATCTTATTTTGATTAAATAAATGAGCATGACAGGATAATTTGATGATTTTTGTGAAATGATTGTGTGACACCCTTCGGGGCATAATTACTCTGATTAATATGTTAATATTTTTAATTAAATAATTTGGGGTATTTAGAAGGGTGTTACATTTACTGTTGGCTTTTGTCTGGTATACTGACTGTATTTGATTGATTTCAGGTACATTAGTTGCTAATAGTTCTTTAAGAACTTGCTTGCTGTTGCTTGGTTTTTTAACCAATAGAGGTAGAACACTCTAACTTCATGTAGTCTGGAAGACCTGGCCTGTTACTTGGCCAGGCACCTGTCTGAAGTCCTCCTTAAGAGGCGATGTTTGTGCTTGTTTACTTTTGTGCCAAGCAGGAAAAGTCCTTGATTAAGGCAATTGGCAGAACCCAAGGGATGTGCAATCCATCCCCTGCTATTCTTGTTGAGTCGTCCCTCTGCTCACACCACTGTGTTGATGCATTGGGACATTAACCCAAGATCTTGTACAGTTGTACAGTTGTGTCAGAGTCATGAGCGTAGAAGGGTTCCATCTTTCTGAACCCACGCTCCTTTGTCTGAAGCTCTCCCTGGCCAGGGATAAGAGCTGTGAAGTCTAATCTTCAATCACCTTTCATCAGCTTCACCCTGACTCTCAATGTCAGGGTTAAGAGCTAACACCACCCTTGTACAGATGACTTGCCTTGGCAGTCTAACCCATTGTTTGAGCTCACCTTTGACTGGATATAGTGTGTGCTATGTGGAATGTTTGCTTTGTTTTGTTTATGCTTGCATGCTTGCTTTGCCTGGATAGGATTAGCTTGCTGTTGTGCAAGTAGATAGAAAACTCAACCTAGGACCATTGTGGAATACATGATAACTATTAGGCTCGAGTCAGCTTCCTTCTAGTTGGTCATTTCCCAGTCTCTGGTTAGGAGATAGTTTCTCCCCTGTTTAGGGGAACTACGTTGCCCTGATCCTCATACCAGATGAGGTACGTAGGCAGGAGGTCGTGCGAGACCTCTCCGGGCAAACCTCTTTTCTTTTTGCGTGTGTTTGTTCGACAGTTGCTAGGCTCGAGTGCCAGACTCCTTAGTAACTTGTTGCTTGTTTGTTTCTTGTTGTGTGCTTGGAGTCCGGTATAAGTCCATCAAGTGGCATCTGGTTTCCAGTGTGGGTTGTTTGGTTCGGAAGCTGATGTAAGTCCAGTGATTGGCGTTCGGGTTCCATGTTTGCCTGTTTGTGTTTGTTTTGATGTCTCAGCGTCTGTGCGTGTGTTTTGTTTCGGCGTGCGTGAGCCGAACTACGGTAGCTCTGATTCTCGTTCCAGACGAGATACGTAGGCATAGGATGCGATGTCCTAGCGAGCCCTCTTCCTCTTAACCCCACATGTGTTTCTTGTGTGTGTGATGTTTGTTTTAGCAACCTTTTCTTTCTTCTAGAGCGTGGATCCCGTCGAGTACGACGGACGTGAGGGGTGCTAATACCTTCCCCTTGCGTAACCGACTCCCGTACCCTTTCTCTTTGGTTGTGAGACCATGCTTTTTCCAGGTTTACTCTGAGCGTTTCCTTTCCCTCTTTTGGGATAAATAACGCACGGTGGCGGCTCTGTGTTGTTTTGTTTTAGCCCGCCGGTTGTTTTTCGCGGATGCGACACATAAGAAACAAATATATGATGCATTAAGAAATTTCCATTAATTTTCATACTTTTTAAAAAAAAAAACTTTCAGATAAATCAAATAAAAAAGGTGTCCAATTATACTAAAATATATAAAAACTCTCTCAACTATATATATATATATATATAATTGATATTACATTAAAAATATTCAAACTGTGATACGGAATGATAATAAATTATAATTATTTTTCTAAAAAATAGACATTTTCTCCGTCTTATAATGAATGACGTATTTAAAATAAAAAAATATTCTAAAATGAATGATATATTTTAATTTTTAATGTATTTTTTTTTTAATTTTATCCTCTAATTAATATTATTTTCGTTATTTTCAGTATATGAAGAAATGTTTGATTATTAACAATTTTGTCAACAAGGGAATTTTCAATAGACTCACCATATTCCTGGATGATTTGAGTGACATCCACAAAATCATTTCCAAGGAAGTTGCCATCAGATTTTTCAAATTTCTCAACCACTAAATCAAGTAGTTCTTCAAACTTGTTTGCAATGTAGGTATTTTAGCCACACTAATTATTTGTAGATCATGACCATTAATATCCAACAAAGTCTCATTTTGTTTGTTTATAAGAGGTATTCTATCTTCAATTGTGTTCTCCTTTAGTTACACACTTCCCTTCTCTAAAGTCTCCCTAATATTGTTGTCGTTTTTAACGACATAGGTTTTAGTGTTTCGAATATACTATATAATTTAGTCGTCATTGGTGTTTCTAACTTTGTAATTTGACCTCTTTGAACTCACCGTTTATTTCAAAGTTTGGCACATATATTGTTTTGTTAGCTTCTCCTTATTTTTTTTTTATAATTTTTTTTTCGAAAGAAAAATAAGTAACTAGAGATTAATTAAAAAATAAATGATTTTTGTGTGTGTAGTAATGATCATATGTAGTTTGTTTAAATATTTATAGTATTTTTTTGGATAATTTTTCTATATAAAAAATTGGTTTTCAATTAAAAAATTGTTAATAAGTTAGGAGCACATATGTGCATAATACACAATATATGATCATATCGTTTTTCAGTAAAATAAAAGTAAATTGAAAAGTTTTGTTAAAGTTAATTTAGACAATAATTAACTCTACCAAAACTAATTAATAATTAAATGAAATATTTTAAACAATTATTAAGTGAAATATTTAGCCTATATGATTAAAAGAAGATAGGTCGTTAATTGAGATATTTTATTAAATAAAAAGAATCAGTTTTACAAAATACAAACAAATAAATTATAAAAATCAAAATAGTTCTAAAATTTAATTAAAAATATAATAAATTAAAAAATATACATATCAAAACCCTTCTGTAGTTGTTTAAGATATTTTTATACTACATATCAAAACCAGTTTGTTAATTTTTAAACGGTCAATGTCTAAGTATCAGACTTGCACAATAATAAAAAAATTAAATTAATTAAAAAAATAATGTTAATATAAATTAAACATTATTTAATTATTAAAAAATAATTCCATATTAATTTAAAATTAAATTAAATGATTATCAAATAAGATAAAAGTAATATGTGATTCTTGTTGAGATTTTAAAACTTTATAAAATTGAATGAAATATATATATATATATATATATATATATATATATATATATATATAATCTCAAACATAAATTAATATATTATTTACACCATCTTTTTAATACAATTATATGACTTAAGATAATGCTAAAAAATAAAATAAACTGAATCCTCTTTCTTTCGATGTATACAACAATGAGGTTAATTTATCAAGATCTTCACTCAACCTTGACTTCCACCTTTCAGATTCAACTATCTTTTTTCAAGCCTCAAATTTGCATCGACCTTCACTCAACCATGTCGAAAGTCTCTTGTTTGAGCCTTGATATGTTCGATGGAACTAGAAACTCCAACTCCTTATGTAGCAACCTTCACTCAGTTATATTAAAGCTTTCTAGGAGCAAGAAAACCCTTCTTTTTCCTCGATTAGATTGTTAATCTCATCTACATAACAAAAAATTGATTTTCCAATCTGAAATCTCAAAACCTATTTTTTTTCATTCATTTATTGATTCAAGTTATTACATTCCCTGATTCGAATCCTTCTTACAAAACTGATTTTTTTTTTAAATTTCAAACTTTCACGGTTGAATTGAGAACTTTCAAACTTTAATTATACATTCATGAGCTTTTTTTTATTTAAGTTTTTTACTAATCAACTTGAACCATATTGCACCGACTTTAAATGAAGGGTTTATTTATGCATGAGAAGACACTTTGATAAAAAACTCTCAACCCTATAATGCACAAATATCTATTCAAGAGTATACTCAATTACTAAGAAGATAAAATAATTGATAACCAAGTGACAAACTACAAAACCATAATCATATCAAAATTCTAGAAGATCAGAGTACTTTTAATAACACTCTTCCTTGTCACTATATAAAGTAACATACATATGATATCTCTTAAAAGAATCTCCTCCAATGTCACATATCATATCTTCTAGTCAATCATCCACATCCACATCAGATTCCTCTATGTGTGTTGTAGTTGGGGGTTTTTATAACTTCACCATGACACACCCGTCTTGTATAATTTTGATAAATTCCATCACAACATAGATGATTCAATATTTCTTCCTTTCCACGTTTTTTTGAAATAACACAACAAACACAAGGGCAATAAAAAATCCATTATTGTTAGGATGACTTCTTTCATCGAATTATAGAAATTCAACCACTTCATTTATATACTTTGCACTTAATATACTATACATCATCCAACTACGATCAATAACCAATACACAAAATTCAATCAATAGTTTTGTGTTGATTGGTGATCATCCACAACTATGATCCATAAGAACATGTAATACAACTATAAAAATATAGGCAAACATACTAGCACAAACTATACCATAATTAAGTTTCATTTAGCGATAATACTATAGTTATTATTAAAAATTTACATTAGAAATTATTAGACCAGTGACTTTAAACACAAGAGAGGGAGGGGTGACTTATAAAGGTTGAAAAATGAGCTTGGTTGTGTGATTTATTTTGGCTATTGTTGATGATGGAGGATCCCATACAGAAAGATTGAAGAATGCATATAAAGTATGCAGCAGAATGTAAAGAAGAAGAAGAAGAAGAAGTATGAAAAATACTGTTACATTGATTGATATGAGAAGAAGATACAATGGTGCTATATATACACAAGTAGTAACCAATCTAAGCCTGTCACCTAAGCCAACAGAAATACATAAGCTAACAGAAATACATTATACCAGTATGAATAAAGGATGTATAATCCAATATGCCCCCTCAAGTTGGACTGTGGATAGTGCAGAGTCCTAACTTGGAAAGGATAGAGGAAAAAGCAGGAGAATGCAAAGGCTTTGTGAAAACATCTGCTAGCTGGTCATTGGTGGAAACAGGAAGCAAGTGGATGAGCCTGGAAACGATTTTCTCTCGAATCACATGGCAATCGAGCTCAATGTATTTACTTCTTTCATGGAATGTAGGGTTATGCGCAAGGTAAATGGCAGATTTTCTATCACAATATACAGATGCCGGCTGTGAAAGTTGTACCATTAGGTCATTAAAGAGAAATTGCAGCCATTGAATCTCACAAGTGAGAGAAGCTAAGGCTCTGTATTCAGCTTCTGTGGAGGATCTAGACACAGTATTCTGCTTCTTAGACTTCCAGCATAACAAGGAATTACCAAGAACAACACAAAAGCCAGTGATGGATTTTCTTGTGGTAGGACATCTAGCCCAGTCAGAATCAGCAAAGGCACACAGTTTGAGAGGACTAGAAGCTGAAAGAAATATACCTTTGGCTGGAGAGCTCTTCAAAAACCTTAGAATTTTGGTTGCAGCCTGATAGTGTGGAACAAGGGGCTTAGATACAAATTGACTCAAGTGCTGCACTGCAAAAGATATATCAGGCCTAGTGTTGGTGAGATAGATTAACCTGCCAATCAACCGTCTGTAGGAGGTAGGATCAGGCAAAAGTTCACCATCAGTAGGAGAAAGCTTGAGATTGGGATCAAAGGGAATAGAAGAAGGCTTGGCTGCCAGAAAACCTGTATCTTCCAAAAGCTCAAGAGTGTATTTTCTCTGGTTCATGAAAATACCTTTTGAAGATCTAGCAATCTCAAAACCCAAAAAGAACCTGAGCTGGCCAAGGTCTTTAATCCTGAACTTATCATCAAGTATGTGTTTAACATGATGAATCTCATGTAAAGAATTTTTTGTTAACACAATATCATCGACATAGACAAGGATGGAAGTGAAAGTATCCTTGGTAGATTTAACATAGAGAGAATGATCAGCCTGTGATTGAGTATACCTCAGAGAGATTAAGAAGGTCGATAGTTTTGAGTACCACTGTCTACTGGCCTGTTTGAGACCATATAGAGACTTTTGTAATTTGCATACCTGAGATGGAACAGTTGAAGTGAGACCAGGAGGGAGTGTCATATATACCTCTTCATGTAAGTCACCATGAAGGAAGGCATTATTATCATCCAACTGTTCCATACGCCAGCCCTTTATTGCACAACAGACAACAAAACTCTTACTGTGGTGATCTTGGCTACAGGAGAAAAGGTGTCAAAGTAATCTACACCTTCCATTTGAGTGTATCCCTTAGCTACCAGCCTAGCTTTATACCTCTCAATAGAACCATCAGCCTTATATTTGATTTTGTATACCCACCTGCAGCCTATGGGAACTTTTCCTGGAGGAAGTTCAACAACCTCCCATGTTTGGTTTTCTGCAAGAGCCTGTAGTTCAATATCCATGGCTTGTTTCTAACAATCACTCTTAATGGCTTGATTATATGTTTTAGGTTCAGTGTTAGAGGAAATAGAGAAACAAAAATGTTTATATGTAGGAGAGCAATTGTTATATGTAAGCACAAAAGATAAAGGATAAAGGACATGGGAATGAGGTTTTGAGAGAGAGGAATAACAATGATAATCCTTTAGATATTGGGGAGGGTGAGATGACCTAGAAGACTGTCTTAAGGGAACAAAATTGTTATCTGCAGAGGATTGGGGAATTAAACCAGTAGAGGAAGAATCATTGGATAAAAGAGTGTTAGGTTCTAATGTATGCTCAGAGTGAGTACTAGGTTCTGGAGAATCAGTATGAGTAGGAAGATTATTAGGGAGAGAGGTCAGTGAACCAGGACAATGGTGGTTGAAATCAGGAGGGGAGTTGGCACAATCATTAGTGGATGTGGACACATAAGAAGATAAAGACAGATCAGTACTGGATTGAGTTTGAGGTATGGGAAAAGGCAGGTCATCTAAGTTTTGGCTTGGTGAGGGATCTGCAAGACTATTATCAGAATGAGCAGAGTTATGCTTAAAGGGAACTGTGTTTTCATAGAAGACAACATTCCTTGAGACAAAAATATTATGGTTATGGAGGTCATATAAAATGTAGCCTTTTGTACCATCTCTATAACCAAGGAAAATACATTTTCTAGCTCTAAAGTCAAATTTTGCTCTGTGAGCTTGGAGTGTGGTGGCATAGCACAAACATCCAAAGACCTTAAGATGGATAATGGAGGGAGGTTGACTGAATAGAATTTCATAAGGACATTTTGATTTGAGCAGGGGTGAGGATAGTTTGTTGATTATGTGGACAACATGTTGGATGTGGAAGTTCCACAAGTTTAAAGGGATGTTTGAATGAAAAAGTAAGGACCTAGCAACATTGAGTATGTGCTGGTGTTTTCTTTCCACCACTCCATTTTGTTGGGGTGTTTCAACACAAGTCCTTTGATGAATAATTCCTTGGGATAAAAGGAAATCTGCAAGAGCTATGAACTCAGTCCCATTGTCAGATCTTAGGCATTTGAGTGTGGTATGGAATTGGGTTTTAATGTATGCTATGAATTGGATAAGGCTTTTTCTGGTTTGGTCTTTGGTTTTGAGGAAAATAACCCATGTGTGCCTACTGTAATCATCAACAAGAGTGAGAAAGTATTTATGCCCTAAGGTAGAAACAGTGGAGAAAGGTCCCCACAAATCAGCATGCAAAATATCAAAAGGAGCAGAAGAACATGAAGTGCTATTAGGAAAAGATAACTTTCTTTGTTTAGCAAAGTGACAAGAGTCACAAGGAACAACATCTTTATTACAAGGAATGAAAGGAAATTTTTTAGAAATAGCTTGTAAACCTGTATTGGATAGATGGCCTAATCTTAAGTGCCAAAGAGTACAAGAATTTAAAGCAATAGAAGGATTTGTGGATTGATGAGCCGTGGAGTCAAGGACATATAGTCCTCTTTGCAGGCTAGCTATACCAATCAGAACCTTGGAATGAGTCTGCATGATATGACAGTTGTTAGCAGTGAATTGAACTAGGCATTTATTGCTATCTATCAATTTAGCAACAGAGATGAGATTGACATGAAAACTTGGAATATAAAGAATATTATGTAGAGTTAAGGATGGAGAAATAACAATAGTACCAGAAATGGATGCTACAACTTGGGAGCCATTAGACAGACTAACAGGAATAGGGACTATGTTTTTGTATTGAGTATAAGAATCAAAATTGAAACTAAAGTGATCAGTAGCACCTGTATCTAAGATCTAGAGATTAGAGTTCTTACCATTCATGTTGGATGCATGAGAATTCATAACAAAAGGGGATGTGGAGACAGAGTTGACTGTGAAATTAAGTTTGGATTGTTGGAGTAAAGCCAAAATATTGTTGTACTGCTCCTGAGTAAAACCAAAAGCAGAAGGTGTTGAACCCTAAGGAGAAGCTTCTGTAGCACTGTTAGCCGTGGCAGCTGCTGGTGTTGGTGTAAGCCCTAGAGGCCAATACTTTTTGGTACTTGTATCGAATTATTTATTAATAATAAAAGGCATTTTCTTTATTATGGTTGATTAATAAAGTCCATGGAATAGATAGTCCGTTTAATGTATTAAGTGTGACTTAATCATGAGAACACATTAAACATAAGGACACTATTCTTAAAGTATCCGTAGTCGAGCTTTAGTGTGAAGTGGGATAACATTAAAGCATTAAGACTATTATGTTTGTAGACTGATGATCACATCTCATGGGTCATGGATAAAGAGTTATCAAGTCTTAAACATAGGTATGAATATTAGGAGTAATATTTATACCGGATTGACCCGCTATGAGAATACTATATAGAAAGTTATGCAAAGTGTCATAAGTTATTCTCATGGTGATAATAGTGTATGCCACTCTTCGACCTGAAACCACTATGGATCCTAGATGTAGAGTCGAGTGCTTTATTGCTGATCCAACGTTGTCCGTAACTGGATAACCATAAAGACAGTTGATGGGTACTCCACAAAGCATGTTGAGGGACATGAGTGTCCTAGATGGAATTTGCCCATCCTGCATAACAGGATAAATGTCTATGGGCCCAATATTGAACTGGACAAGGATGACACGGTCTATACCTTGTGTTCAATATAGACATAAGGGCAAAAGGGTAATTATACACATAAGTATTATCACAGAAGGAATTGTCAGATCACATGACATTTTCGTGTCTTGGGTAGCAGTGATGTGTTGCTAGATACCGCTCACTGTTTATTATGTTAAATACATGATTTAATATAATTGCCAACGTCGCGAAAACCTACAGGGTCACACACAAAGGACAGATTGATGAGAGATAGAGTAACTAAGGAATACCGTAAGGTACGGTTCCCTTAAGTGAGTTATGGAACATCGTAAGGTACGGTGTACTTAAGTAGAATACGAAATATGGTAAGGTACCATGTGCTTAAGTGATTTTGGGCATATTATAAGATATGGGCCAAAGTACACTTAAGTGGGCTTTTAGCTTGAAGCCCACACAAGAGGTTCTATAAATAGAACCCTTGTGCAGAAGCATTCAGTGCGGTTGCATTATTTTCGTTTTCTCTCTCTCTCCCTCTCTCTCTCTCACTCAAAGCCTTCACTCATACCAGCTAGCACTGAGATTGAAGGAATCCGTTCGTGTGGACTGAGTAGAGACGTTGTCATCGTTCAACGTTCGTGATCACTCTGTGGATCTGCATCAAAGGTTTTGATCGTCACAAGAGATCTGCACCAAAGGTTTCAATCGTCACAAGAGGTAAATATTCTATCACTGATCATGACCATTCGTAAGGATCTCTAAAAGAGAAAATTTTAATTTCCGTTGCATTTTGGATCGCAATTCTCCTTCAGCCGGAATCTTGCCTTTGTTCTTAAAACCTGGAGGATAACCATGCTTTTGAAAACACGTCTCCACTGTGTGATTAGTTCTTCCACAGTGAGTGAAGATCCTGTTGGTACCTTTGGAGCCGTGATAACCCTGATTCTTGCCTTTGTAATTAGTGTTACCCTGTTTGGCATCATAGTTTCCTTCAGTAGTCTGGACTTGTAAGGCAACTGTTTCCTCAACAGTGCTAGCAGTAGGAGTATCACCATTGATGGAGCTATGCATCTCTCTTTCTTGTTGTATGACAAGTGAGAATGCGTAATTGATATCAGGAAGGGGATTCATCATCATTATTTATGATTTGGAATGCATAAATTTTTCAGATAATCCTTTCAGAAACCGTATAACGTAATCTTGCTCTCTGTATTTCTTGATGGAAGCTATGGCACCACAAGAACACTGAATAGCGCAAGAACATAACGGTATCGGTCGATAGTTCTCCAACTCATCCCACATGACCTTAAGCTGAGTGAAATAGTTAGATACATCGAGAGTACCTTGACGAAACTTGTAGAGATCCTCTTGAATGTCTGAAATGCGGAAGATATCGCCATGTGAAAACCGAATCTGCAGATTCTTCCAAACTCCTGCGACACTATCAATCCATAAAACCGATTTGGCAATCGATTCGGAGATTGAACGCTGAATCCACGCAAGAGCCATTGTATTGCATCCAATCCATGGCGCGTACAATGGATCTGAAACTGGAGGTTTGGTTAGGGATCCATCAATGAACTTGTCCTTGTTTTTGGAGATTAGGGCGATTTGTATAGAACGCTCCCAAACGTGATAGTTCTTATCGTTGAGTAGCGGAGTAACAAGAACAAGAGCTGGATTTTCATTTGGATGAAGGTAGTAAGGGTTTGCAGAATTGGTTGAAAAACCGGCATAGCTCTGGTTTGCCATTGAAGCTAAATCAAGAACGGAGAAAAAAAAGGAAATCGCGAACAACAAGAAAAAAAAGGAAAGCAATGGCTACCAGAGCATTGTATGCTCTGATACCATGTTGATGATGGAGGATCCCATACAGAAAGACTGAAGAATGCACATAAAGTGTGCAGCAGAATGTAAAGAAGAAGAAGAAGAAGTATGAAAAATACTGTTACATTGATTGATATGAGAAGAAGATACAATGGTGCTATATATACACAAGTAATAACCAATCTAAGCCTGCCACCTAAGCTAACAGAAATACATAAGCTAACAGAAATACATTATACCAGTATGAGTAAAGGATGTATAATCCAATAGCTATCCTATGGAAGAACTTGGTGTTTCTATGACCATATAGATTCAAATTCAATTTAGCCTTCTCATGCCAAAACATACTCTCAAGATGCAAACATTCTTTCAAATTTGTAAGGGAAGCTCTTTCATGAGCATTAAGCACTTATAAAACCCATATCCAGAATCTTTTTTGTTGTTGCTGAATTTGATAAACTTCCTTTATCATCAATAACGTTTTGGTGCACATTCACAAAAGAGTCTTTGTTCCAAGTCCTAAGAACATGCATAAGCTTCCTATGTTTTTCAGCGAACACAAACATGGTACATCCAACAACATTCACATTTTAGCAATTCTTGATGACTTCAATATAAAGAGGGTGTGTGGACCACATTTGCAAAAACTTGAATTGCAGTAGAAGGAGACAATTATAATGCTAAATTCAAGCTTCAAAGGAAAATGATGAGAGATGATTTTTGCTAAGGTATGAGAAGAGGTTTGCGTTCATAAAGAAATCCAGTCTATATTGCAGGTGCATCTTAACATACCCCAAAATTTTCCCTCGATCAATAAATCATACGCAACTATCATTTTTATTGATCTAAAATTTGCGTAGTTCACTTTGGCGTTCTCGTTTAAATTTTTCGATGTCATTTGTGTTCCTATTTTGGTCAGCCAGGTCCTTTTCAACCGGCCATTTTTATTGCAAAATATGATTTTTATCTGTCTGTTTTCCAAAAGCTTATTTCACGTAGATCATTTTAATGCATTCATTTTATTTTTTTTGCGCATTTTAATGCCTCCGGTTTTTATTAATTTTAATTTCTTTTATTTTTTTTATTTATCAAAGTATCAAGAAAAAATAAATAAGAACAAATAAATAAGAACAAATAAATAATCATTTGATTTTTATTAAAAAAAATTGATTTGATTCATTTAAATTCATTTTTGATCAAAAAATATCCAAGGTTTTTTTGCCATTTGCATTTTAATTGTGAAAATCCTAATTTGCTTACTATTTTGTGCTTTCTCATTGTCCATTGGATCAAAATGATCAAGGGTTACCAATCAATACATACATTTCACTTGAATCACTTTCCATATCCATCTCCCTCATCCAATAAAAATTCAAGGAATAAAAATAATTTTAAAAAAGGAAAGAAAAGTGAAAAAGAAAAAATGTGTACACTCACTCACAACATTTGGCAGCTAGCGCCAAAATGCATCTTATACCCAAACTCTATCTCATAAAAAAAACGAAAAAAACGAAAAGAGATAGAAGATAAAACAATTTTTCTCAAATAGAAAAGGCCAAACAAGGCCTTGAAGGAACTCCTCACATTCCCCCTCATCTCTCTCTCTCCTCTCTCTCTCTCTCTCTCTCTCTCTCTCTCTCTCTCTCTCTCTCTCTCTCTCTCTCTCTCGGTAATCCCTCTTCATTCTCTCAGAAAAATCTCCTCTTCTTTCCATCGAAAACCACTTCCCCTTTTTCATTTCCTCCAACCTCACCCAACAAACTCTGACTGCCGTGCTCTATTTCGCCGGCCACTACCGCCTCCGTTCAACTTAGTTCACACTCCCTCATTCCTCCATTAACCCAGTGCCACTGATGCACCACCCATCAAGCTCAACTCATCAAGCTCGCTCGACACTCACTTGCAAACAAATGTTGCAGCAACTGAGTGACACAATAAGCAGAAACAACATTGCTAACAAGCCAAATACGCAACAACAACGATTACGCATTCGGTAACTTTTCGTTTCGAAAACCTCGTTGCATTTTGAGTTGTTTTAAGTTTCCATTCTTTTTTCACATTGTATATATGTTGATTTTATGCGTGTGAACTTTGTGTATTCTGTTAAGACGTTGCATTATGCATACCGGTTCTTTGGAGTTATGTACTAATTTTATTGTTTTTGGAATACTATAATATTCTATAAATATAAGATATATACGTGGTTGTTGCTGCTGTTTTACTTTGTTTCGTTGCGTTGTGTAAATTAGATAAAATCCGCTGATTTTACATCATTTATGTGTCATTATGATGCCGAATTTTTCGTTCGATATATTGATATAACATGACGACGCATATGCAGTTTATTTTTGGTTGTGTTCAGCGTTACATTTTGCACATTTAGTTGCGTTACGTTACAATTCATATTTTATGTACTTTTCGATTCGATTGCGATGAGCGTGTTGAGTGTCAGCAATTTGCCTGATTTTTCATTGGTTTACGTGTGACATTTTCAAGTTAGGTTGTCGACACACTTTAATTCAATTTCGTATGCGCTTTCGATGGTTTAGCATAACGGCAATCCACATTTTTGTTTTTTTACCAAATTGCACTTCGACACGGGACTCTTTCTTTCATGATGTTATATTTCGTTACGTTTCAATTTTATTCGCGATGAGCGCATTGTGCGTTAGAAATTTTCAATTCAATTTGTGTTGAGATACAATGATCCAACTGAAGGAGAATTGCGACCCAAAGCGCAGCGGAAATTAAAATTTCTCCTTTAGAGATCCTTACGAATGGTCATGATCAGTGATAGAATATTTACCTCTTGTGACGGTTGAAACCTTTGGTGCAGATCTCTTGCAACGATCAAAACCCTTTGATGCAGATCCACGAAACGATCACGAACGTTGAACGATGACAACGTCTCTACTCAGTCCACACGAACGGGTTCCTTCAATCTCAGTGCTAGCTGGTACGAATGAAGGCTTTGAGTGAGAGAGAGAGAGAGAGTGAAAACGAAAAGAATGCAACCGCAAATTTTTGCTTCTACACAAGGGTTCTATTTATAGAACCACTTGTGTGGGCTTCAAGCTAAAAGCCCACTTAAGTGTATTTTGGCCTATATCTTATAATATGCCCAAAATCACTTAAGCTCATGGTACCTTACCATATTTCGTATTCTACTCAAGTACATCGTACCTTACGATGCTCTATAACTCACTTAAGGGCACCGTACCTTACGGTATTCCTTAGTTACTCTATCTCTCATCAATCCGTCCTTTGTGTGTGACCCTGTAGGTTTTCGTGACGTTGGCAATTATATTAAATCACACATTTAACATAATAAACAGTGAGCGGTATCTAGCAACACATCACTGCTACCCAAGACACGAAAATGTCATGTGATCTGACAATTCCTTCTGTGATAATACTTATGTGTATAATTACCCTTTTGCCCTTATGTCTATATTGAACACAAGGCATAGACCGTGTCATCCTTGTCCAGTTCAATATTGGGCCCATAGACATTTATCCTGTTATGCAGGATGGGCAAATTCCATCTAGGTCACTCATGTCCCTCAGCATGCTTTGTGGAGTACCCATCAACTGTCTTTATGGTTATCCAGTTACGGACAACGTTGGATCAGCAATAAAGCACTCGACTCTACATCTAGGATCCATAGTGGTTTCAGGTCGAAGAGTGGAATACACTATTATCACCATGAGAATAACTTATGACACCTTGCATAACTTTCTATATAGTATTCTCATAGCGGGTCAATCCGGTATAAATATTACTCCTAATATTCATACCTATGTTTAAGACTTGATAACTCTTTATCCATGATCCATGAGATGTGATCATCAGCCTACAAACATAATAGTCTTAATGCTTTAATGTTATCCCACTTTACACTAAAGCTCGACTACGGATACTTTAGGAATAGTGTCCTTATGTTTAATGTGTTCTCATGATTAAGTCACACTTAATACATTAAACGGACTATCTATTCCAGGGACTTTATTAATCAACCATAATAAAGAGAATGCCTTTTATTATTCGATACAAGTACCAAACTGTATTGGCCTCTAGGGCTTACACCAACAATCTCCCACTAGCACTAGAGCCAATCAGACATACCCCGTATGCCCATTGATCTAGTATGGCCATCATGCTTCTGCTGCGCAAGAGGCTTTGTCAGTGGGTCAACTATATTGTCAAGTGTAGGTACTTTATATATTTTCACTTCTCCTCTATCTATTATCTCTCGAATGAGATGATAACGCCTAAGTATGTGTTTGGATCGTTGGTGAGATCTAGGCTCCTTGGCTTGTGCGATAGCACCATTGTTATCATATTAGAGACCAATGGGATCCACAATGCTAGGGACTATGCCAAGTTCACTAATGAATTTTTGATCCAAACAACTCCCTTTTCTGCATATGAGGCAGCAATATACTTGGCCTCGGTTGTAGAATCAGTAACTGTATCTTGCTTTGAACTTTTCAAGCTCACAGCGCCACCATTTCAGCAAAACACATAACCATTGGAATCATTCATATTAAAGCGTCTCAGCACCTTGTCTATGTACTCTGACTTAGGCCAAGCATTTCATGATCTATCTCTATAGATTCTGATTCCTAATATATAGGTTGCTTCACCTAGGTCCTTCGTAGAAAAGCATTTCCCTACCCAAGACTTTACTTGTTGCAGGGTAGGGATATCGTTTCCAATAAGTAATATGTCATCTACATATAATACCAGGAATACGATCATGCTCCCACTAACCTTCTTGTAGACACAAGACTCATCTTCGTTCTTGATGAATCCATACTGTTTTACTGTTTCATCAAAACAAAGATTCCATGAGTAGGTCACAGGTTCATCTTGATCCATGAGTAATACATCACCTTGATCCATATATCTTAGGTAGGTGACGTATCCTGCCTGACCTACGCTGGTCTTGTTCTACTTGAGCAGGTTGCTCTTACACAACTACTTGTGTTTCCTGCTCCAATTCCTCCATAGGTGTGTCGATGCTTTGTGATTCTTGAATTTCTTCAAGCTCTACTTTCCTCCCACTGGTTGCTTTGGAAATAAAATCCTTTTTAGGAAAACTCCAGTTAGAGCGACAAACATTTTGCCCTCAGAAGGATTGTAGAAGTAATACCCTCCCTTTTTTTCTTTAGGATACCCCACAAATAAGCATTTGTCAGATTTGGGCTCAAGCTTAGTTGAAACTTGTCATTTCACATAAACTTCGCAACCCCCAATCTTTATGTAAGACATATGTGGTTTCTTACCACTCCATATCTCATATGGTGTCTTCTCAACCCTTTTGGATGGAACACGGTTAAGTGTGTAAGCTGTTGTCAATAGTGCATGTCCGCAAATGGAGTTTGGAAGATCAACGTGACTCATCATGGATTTAACTCATTAGGTTTCATCCTTTTAGTATTAATGTTATAAGTTGGCATTATGAGATCAAGGACATATAGTCCATTGCTCATTTGTGCAGTAGCATAGAATATATCATTCAAATAAATTGAGCAACAATTGTTCTTTATTATAAATGAAAAACCAAACTTGTCCAAACAAGAAATGGAAATAATATTCCTGCTAATTGCAGATACATAATAACAGTTCTCTAACTGAATTATAAAACAACTAGGTAAAGTTAATAAGATCCTACGGCTAAAGTAGCAACCTTTGCTCCATTGCCAACTCGTAGGTCAACTTCACCTTTTGCCAAATCTCTACTCCCTTTCAGCCCCTGCACATTTGTACAAGTGTGAGAACCGCATCCAGTATCTAATACCCATGATGCAGAAGTAGATAAGTTAATAACAAAAATACCTGAAGTTGAAGTCTCTACTCCATTCTTCCTATCTTCCAGGTACTTTGGGCAGTTCCTCTTCCAGTGTCCGGTCTTACCGCAATGGAAGCAGGTGCCTTCTTTTGCTATGCCTCCATTAGGCTTCAAAGCATCAACGGTGGGTTTGGGTTTGGCAACTTCCTTGCCCTTCCCTTTATCACCATGCTTAGTGGGCCTTTTGTTCTGTCTCTTTCCATTTCCGATCATCAGAATGGACTTCCCTTTTGACTTCAGATTCTGCTCGGCAGTTCTTAACATGGCGAGCAGTTCAGGAAGAGATTTGTCCATATCAATCATATTGAAATTTAGGACAAATTGACTGAAAATATCTGGCAACGATTGCAAGATCAAATCAGTCGCAAGTTCCTTTTCGAGGGGAAAACCCAATCTCTCAAGGTTTTCCACATACCCAATCATCTTGAGTACATGGGGACCTACAGGGGCTCCCTCAGCTAACTTGCTTTGAAAAAGGGCTTTTGAAACTTCAAACCTCTCATGCCTTGCTTGCTCTTGATAGAGCAGCTTCAGGTGTTCGATCATATCGAACGCTGACATGTTCTCATGTTGCTTTTGCAATTCTGAGTTCATGGTAGCTAGCATGAGACACGCAGTTTCATTGGCATCATCGACATGCTTCTTATAAGCATCTCTTTCTGCCTTAGGTGCAGAACTAGGAGGTTCCTCTTCAGGAACAGGTGTCTCCAAGACATACAGCTTTTTATCATGTTTGAGGACAATCCTCAGGTTTCGGTGCCAATCCAGAAAATTTGTCCCAGACAATTTTTCCTTGTCAAGGATTGATCGCAAGATGTTGTTAGAGGTGTTTGCTGTCATGGTTATCTACATAAGGATTAAGAAAATATAAGTATCATTGACATATTTAATTAGGCCTTTAATCAAATATGCTCCCACTATTTTACTCAAAACAAATGACCCTCATCATTTGATTCGGAAAATCCCGTTGGAAGATTTTCTAGTGGGTCGAGATCCATATTTCACTTCGTTCTAAGTCCGCGTTGGCGGATTACACAAAACTAGGTTATTTAGGTAGGAACTCCTTCCAATTGTATCTCATACAACTCTCGAAAATTTCAGTTGGGTGAATAACTCCTTATTCAAATCCATCATATGGATCATTTCCAACTCTTGCTTCTAAAACATATATGATATTATTATAATTAAGTTTGACCCATTGTCTTAGCAGTTGGATATTACAATTATCCCATCGCACCTTACTAATATAGAACATGCACCTCGCTTTGGCGAAACCTACATTATCCGATACTAGTCTTGATGAGTGCTAAAACTTGGAAAGCATAAACTTAATATTTTAGTCTGAGGGAATTGCAATTGTTATGATCTCACCGGCTTATTTATCATATAAATCGTCTCTCACATGCATCAACATACATTCACATGCATCAACATACATACACAATGAAACAGTTATGGCCCCTAGCGCAATTGTTCTCCCAAGCCAATGAGAGAACCTAAGCTAACCTAATAACGATCTAAGCTTCTCCAAGCAAGATCTTCAAGGTTGTCTTCCTTTAGTATTGAATTCTTCTCTAAGCTTCTCCAAGCAAGATCTTCAAGGTTGTCCTCCTTTGATCTTGAATTCTTCTCTTTCTTCATATCATTATTCTCCTTTGATATTGAATTCTTCTCTTTCTTCATATCATTACATTACAGAAGAAACTCGTTTTACATACGAGGGTTTGAGATGAGAAAAGAAGTTACATTAAGAGATCAAAAGGAGAGGCACGACACGCAGGTCGTATTTAAAAACCCAAAATAAAATAAAGAAAGACTAAGGCCATAACTGATCACAACAAGGCAATAATAATAAACACATTGTTATTATTAAATTTTAATTCCTTTAATTAATTAAAACCAAATTAAATTTCGGCGACCGATACTCTACGTAGAGTTAGCCGGGGGTTCCGCTGCCCGGTCAGCGGACGGGGTCAAGGGGCAGCGCCCTTGCGGGGTTGGAGGGGCAGCGCCCCTGTCCAAAATTTTAATGAACAATTCATTTGAAATGGACATTGTTTTTGCATCAACACAACTCTTGCGTAGGCACAAAATCAGAAACCCCAAAATTTTGACTCTGTGAGTGTGACGACCGTCACAGGCGTGTGACGACCGTCACAGGCCATGTGAGTGTGACGAGCGTCACAAGACACGTTACGACCGTCACAGGTCAAAAACAAAAAACGCCGTCCTTGTTACGACCGTCATGGGCGTGTTACGACCGTCACACATCCAGTTTGTTACGCTTGTTACGCTCGTCACACGAGCTTCACGCGGCCAAAATAACAGACTTTGAAACAGTCAACACGCTCGTCACACGAGCTTCACGCAGCCAAAATAACAAACTTTGAAACAGTCAACAGACGTGTTCCAAAAGCCCTAAATTCACAACTCTTTGACGGCACAACCCTTGCGCCGTCACCAACCCTAATGCGCCAATTTCAGACCGTCAAACACACCTCGATTGTTGATTCAGTATGATTGATCAACAGGTCATTGCTTCACCATACTAATGTCGGATTCCGAAGCAAATGACCATTGATCGCTCAAAGGAAAACAATCATTTAGTGTTCGAATGAACGAAACAGAAACAGTATATCACATATACCGTATTTTGCATTAGGATTACTTATATCATATATAAGTTGATCGGTCTCAATTGCGTAACCTATGGACGATCGATGTATCGCTGCTTCACCATACTAATGTCGGATTCCGAAGCATAGTCAACATCAATCATCCAACTTATACACTCATGATGCCAAATTTAATTGCCCGTTTAATTAATTGATTCTTTCTGTCTTTTAATCATATTAATACAGAAATTAAACAGCTATCCGAGTCATGGTTTCGTAAGTGGCTCTGATACCACTGAAGGAGAATTGCGACCCAAAGCGCAGCGGAAATTAAAATTTCTCCTTTAGAGATCCTTACGAATGGTCATGATCAGTGATAGAATATTTACCTCTTGTGACGGTTGAAACCTTTGGTGCAGATCTCTTGCAACGATCAAAACCCTTTGATGCAGATCCACGAAACGATCACGAACGTTGAACGATGACAACGTCTCTACTCAGTCCACACGAACGGATTCCTTCAATCTCAGTGCTAGCTGGTACGAATGAAGGCTTTGAGTGAGAGAGAGAGAGAGAGAGTGAAAACGAAAAGAATGCAACCGCAAATTTTTGCTTCTGCACAAGGGTTCTATTTATAGAACCACTTGTGTGGGCTTCAAGCTAAAAGCCCACTTAAGTGTATTTTGGCCTATATCTTATAATATGCCCAAAATCACTTAAGCTCATGGTACCTTACCATATTTCGTATTCTACTCAAGTACATCGTACCTTACGATGCTCTATAACTCACTTAAGGGCACCGTACCTTACGGTATTCCTTAGTTACTCTATCTCTCATCAATCCGTCCTTTGTGTGTGACCCTGTAGGTTTTCGTGACGTTGGCAATTATATTAAATCACACATTTAACATAATAAACAGTGAGCGGTATCTAGCAACACATCACTGCTACCCAAGACACGAAAATGTCATGTGATCTGACAATTCCTTCTGTGATAATACTTATGTGTATAATTACCCTTTTGCCCTTATGTCTATATTGAACACAAGGCATAGACCGTGTCATCCTTGTCCAGTTCAATATTGGGCCCATAGACATTTATCCTGTTATGCAGGATGGGCAAATTCCATCTAGGTCACTCATGTCCCTCAGCATGCTTTGTGGAGTACCCATCAACTGTCTTTATGGTTATCCAGTTACGGACAACGTTGGATCAGCAATAAAGCACTCGACTCTACATCTAGGATCCATAGTGGTTTCAGGTCGAAGAGTGGAATACACTATTATCACCATGAGAATAACTTATGACACCTTGCATAACTTTCTATATAGTATTCTCATAGCGGGTCAATCCGGTATAAATATTACTCCTAATATTCATACCTATGTTTAAGACTTGATAACTCTTTATCCATGATCCATGAGATGTGATCATCAGCCTACAAACATAATAGTCTTAATGCTTTAATGTTATCCCACTTTACACTAAAGCTCGACTACGGATACTTTAGGAATAGTGTCCTTATGTTTAATGTGTTCTCATGATTAAGTCACACTTAATACATTAAACGGACTATCTATTCCAGGGACTTTATTAATCAACCATAATAAAGAGAATGCCTTTTATTATTCGATACAAGTACCAAAATGTATTGGCCTCTAGGGCTTACACCAACACCAACTTCATTACATTTAAATCGAATTTGAATCCTACTTTTAGCATCTTTGCATTGCACGTCTTTGCGTTACGCGACATCAATTCATGTCCTCGTGTCATGATTTTGATCTGTGGACGTTTCGTTTTTCTCTACTCTTTCGATTAAATTACATTGAATGCTTGTTGTAATTATTTTGTATGCACTTGTATCCTTCTGTCTTGTTGCATGTGTTGTACATATTCGATTTGATTTCATTTTGTGGCGTTAAGTTACACCTTGTGCTAGAGTTTGCATCATCACGATTAGAATTTCCGCACCCTTTGTGATGCAATTCGCAACCTTGTGTTACGATTCTCACCTTCCATTTATTCTTCAATCATCTTTTACCACTTATTCAAATAATTTTAGACCATTTTACAAATCATTTTCCACTAGCGTGAATAAACCCTCGATCAACATCTAGTTTTTCTTTTCTTTTCCGCTTACTCGAAGCGATTAAAATATTTTCTTAATAAAATTGAAAGACAAAGGGTCGAGAGATGCACATCTCTTTAAACCCGTTTATAGTCGAGATATCGGAGCACACATTGCTCAAAACGACTATTAGTCTTTCAACCTAAAACACACTAATCAAACTTGGAATAAAGGGACAATTGGAAGCACATCCATGTGAATATCGAGTAAACGTGCGTTTGGTGCACACATATACTCAAATGTTTACTCATATTTCGTAAAGATCAAATCTCCATATAAAAGCAATCCAACCAATCAAACTTACTTTTCGCCATTGCGCGAATTCGAATACCTTTTCAAAAACGCGTATGCTTTATCCATTTCGACATGAAACAAACAAAGGCTTCAGCCTCCAAGAGCGAGTAGCAAACAAAGGTTTAACCACTTGATATGTCTAAAACATCAATATTTAAAAGCACCTAACAAATAGTTCTTTTTTACAAAGAACTATGTAACTTTGAGTTCTCCATCGCACCTTGGGATACATAGGAGAATTTTTTTGAAATCTTGTCAGACACATTAATAAAAAATCCAAAAACTTTTTTCCTTCTTTTTCTCGTTCAATAAGAAGAAGACCATAATCTGATAACACACTAACACTCATTCTCATAACTAACTAAATGGGTCCCGTTGAGTACAACAGATGTGATAGGTGTTAATACCTTCCTATTGCATAACCGAATCCCGAACATGCTCTTGGTTCGACGACCATTTCTTTTTTTTCCCTTCTTTTTTTGTGGTTTTTATCGATACTTTCCGTTTCCTTTTGGAATAAATAAAGTTTGATGAAGACTCTGTTTGTATTTCAATTGTGCGATGCGCTCGGGTATTTTTCGCGACGCGACACACGTGTCAAGCCTTTTTTGAGTGTTGGCTCCACCAAGTCATCCACTAGACCAAATTATCCCTAACATTAGGAAAATGTAAGAGCTCATTAGTGTTGGTCTAGTCTTGGAAATGCTCCATAGGAAATATAATATGAGCACAAGAGCTTTTATGTTCATGAGCAACAAGAATGACATTGAAGTCTCTAATAAAGTAGCAAGGTAATGACTAGTTTCCAATGAGATTCGAAAGATCCAAGCATAAACTTCTTGTAACAATATAGCTAGTGGAAGCATATATTAAAGTAATGCCAATTTTTTTATCACCCATAAAAGATGTGAAGGAAACATGTTGATCACCAATAAAGATGACCACAAGAGATATGGAAATTTGCATAAGCACCAAAGGTTAGGTAATGCATTTGTTCTATTAAGGACCCGATATCAAAAGAAAGCATTGCTAAGGATAATTCTTTTAAGGATCAATTTTGTTGGGATGTTGGAAAGATCCATTGAGTTACAAAAAAAAAGATAAATCATTTCAAATGTTTGGATGAACCAACCTTTGACCCGGTTTCATAAAAACTTATAGATTTCAACTTTTTTTTCCTATTTCTTATTTTTACCAAAGTAAAGCTAGGAGTATTATCAGGCATAAGGTGAGAGTCAATATCAAGCAAGAAGTCCTCCTCTCCATCATTATTTCATGCTAAATTTGTGTAAGAGTCGTGAAGAAAATTTTGATTACTAACAATGGAATTTTCAATAGATTCACTGTTATCATTTATGATTTGTGTGGCATCTACAAAATTATTTCTAAGAGAGTTGTCATCAAATTCTTCATCTCCTTCGACCACCAAATCAAGTAGTGCATCAAACTTGTTTTCCAATGTAGGTGTTTTAGAGCATCCTACAAAGTCTCTTTTTCTTTGTTTCTAACAAGTTTTCTATCTTTAATTGTGTTCCTTTTAGTTACTCCTTGCCCTTTTCTAATGTCTCTCTAATATTATTGTCATTCTTAACCAGGACATAGGTTTTAGTATTTCGAATATACTATAATTTAATCGACATTTGTATTCTATTTTTGTAATTTAACCTCTTTAAATCCATTTTTTATTTTTAATTTATGCACGCGTATTGCTTTGTTAGTTTCTCATTGCTTATTTATTTATAAAACTATTATTTTTTACTTTTTCAAAAGAAAAGAGAGTAACTAGTGACAATTAAAAACTAAATCATTTTTTTATGTGGACATGGTCAAAATTAAATTATACAGATAGTTTATTGAAATATTTATAAAAGTCTTTAGGTAATTTGACTATATTAAAGTTTTCAACTAAAAAAAATGTTAATGTGTTAGGACTACATGTGCATAATACACAATATATGAGTAACAATTTTTCAATAAAATAAAATTAATTGAAAAAAATGTTAAAATTATATTAAACAATAATTAGTTATACTAAAAGTGATTAATAATTAAATGAAATATTTTCTAAGAATAATTAAGTGAAATATTTAGCATATATAATTAAAAGAAGATATGTTGTTAATTGAGGTATTTTATTAAATAAACAGAACCAATTTAAAATTACAATATTTTATTTATAAATTTCATAATGATTCTCAAATTTAATTAAAACTATAATAAATTTAAAAAATTAAAAATATTTTATTGAATATAAAAAATCCACGCTTGGTTGTTTAAGATGTTTTTATGCTACATATAAAAATTGGTTTGTTAATTTTAAACGGTCAATGTTCACGTAACACGTCTGCACAATAATAAAAATTTAATATTTGACAAAAGAATTAAATTATTAAAACAAAGCATGTTAAAATAAATTAGACATTATTTAAGTATTAAAAAAATTACATGTTAGTCTAAAATTAAATTGAATATTTATTAGATAAGATAAAAGTAATATGTAATTCTTGTTGAGATTTTAATGCTTAATAAAACCGGATGAAATTTGAAATATTTATTGTAAAAAGTAAGATTAAAGTTATTTATGTATATTTAGTGATGTTTAATATTATTTTTCATTATACAATTATGATTGTTTTTAAACCCCTACTTTACTTCTTTGACAGAAAAATTTAAAGTGTTGTTCCAAAATTAAAAAGAAAAATAAATTAATTTATATTTAAATTATAAACAAAAATATAGACCTATCATAACAAAATTATTATTAATGATATTAAAAGAATAAAATTTTCAAAAAAAATTTAATCTAACTATAATGGTTTAAAGTTCCTATATCATATTTCAAGAATTTGATATTATAGAAAATAAAAACTAATAGAAACAAGTATCAAAAGTCTTAAACAAAAGATCTTCACTCAAACTCTTTCTGGTTGAAGTTCACAATTCTCGTCCTTTGATTTCTTCGATCTTTCATTTTTGATATCAATTGAATTCTTCGACTTTTCTCCACTTTTTTCAATTTCTTGCATCTTAGTGTCGAGTAAAAAGTACAAGTTATCGTTGACCCTAAATGACCAAATATCAAGTTTTTGATTCTCTTTAAAATTATTCTCCAATAATACAGGTGACCAATCCTGAACAAGATTGTAAACACTAGTAGTGCTCATATTCCACTTCTTCAAAGATAATGGGAATTCGTTAAAATAAGGATCTAACACAATCACTTTTAAACCGACCGGCTTTCCTTCTTGATCCCTTGTTTCTAAGATTGTCTTTTCTATTTCTGTGAGAAAATCAGATCTAATTTGTGTAATTGGCATTGAAAGACGATTGTTGTTATAGCTGAGATCAGACATAAACAATGTCTTACACATGATATATTTAATATCATTACCATTCAACACTGAGATCATGTTATTAACATGATTAGGCAATTCTGGTGGTGGTGATAGAGGAGTTTTTTCCTTACGAATGATTGGTTTCCTCCTAATTGCGGGCTTTGATTTCACTATTCTTTCCCCATCAGAGATGATATCTTCATTGTCTGGACGATACCTTTTTTTGCTATTAACTTGTACTTTTTTCACTTTCCTTTGTTGACATGAGGTTTGATTGATTTTCTCTATTTGTGTTAACTCATCTTTGGTATAAAATTGTGGAGAAATTTGAGATAACACACAATGCAAAGTAAAATGAGACAATGGATCGAATTTCTTTTCTAAAGAATTCAGTTTTTGCATATATGCATTGATCTTCTCAATAGCCAAAGCTTTCTTTTCCATCATGCATTGAGCTTCCGTCTCCATAGACATTGATTTCTTTTCTTTTCTTTCTCAAATAAGGTGTTGCTGTATCGATGAAGTGTTGTGGTTTCAAGTGTTTATCAAGTGTGTATTTATAGTGTTCTTGGAGATTTAAAATTTAAAACTAAATAATGGTAGAATCTTATCATATATTTAAATTTCCTTCTATATAGGCTAAAGATATAGATTTGATACTATATCTCGGTCAGTTAGTTACAGTGAATATATTTTGTTTGTTACCATATGTTTGTTACCACAAATTCAATTAAGCTGACTTTCAATTTTAAAAACACAAGTAGAGATAACTAAAAATACGGATTAGCTTTTCAACAACAAATAAAATCTAGATCAAACAATGACATTAAATTTATTTTGCATATATTAAAAAAATTGATACAAAAGAATCCATTCAATATCAGTTTAAAAAATTTGGGGAATATTAATCTATATCAATTTTCTATACAAATTGTCTTAAATACAATTTATATTAAGTTAATAATTTTTTATTATGATAAAAAATAATTAATCATTCTTATATTTACATTATGATATATGTGAGAGAGAGAGAGAGGCACAACCCAAACCCATCATTGGGCTGGATTAAGCCTGACCCGGACCCTATTCATCATCTTCTTCAATCCCCCATGGTTTCATTCACATAATCAAAATAGTAACATGCAATTTTCAACTCAATCCAAAGTTTTCAATTTCATAAAATCACGTATTACAAATCAAATATCGGATCAAATACATTATAATTTCAGTTACAATTCAAAAATCCTAATCTATTTCTAAACTAAATGAAATCTGATTGAACCTAGTACAAAACTTCCTAATTGAATCAATCTAATCAAAATATTGTAACCTATAAATAACCTAAATCTAAAACAGAAAGGAGACGAAAAAAAACCTAGAAGCGGATTCTTCTGCAATTTCCAAACCATCCATCAAAGCTCTAATTCAAACAAAGATTAGGGTTTCTCATTGAAACCCTAATTCTTATGAGCTAGCCACAGTTCAATAGCATCTCGCATAAAACGAAAAAGAAGCAGTCAAAAAAGAGAAGGAGAAGAAAAGGCTAAAACGTAAAGAGACAGAAAAAAGGATCATTTACCTCGATTGACTGGAATACTTCTCCATTCCATAGGCTGGTCCCTGTTTTGGCTCCGTAGTAAACCTGACATATATTGAATTTGTATGCTTGTTTGTTTGCAATAATTTTGTTTATGGTTTGACTTTGGGGATAAATCGAAAAAGGGGTTTAGGGTTAGGGTAATAAATTATTGAGTTGATTTTGGGATTTAGAGGTTTGATTGGGGTTTAGGGAAGGCCGATCTATGGATTGGCCACTGTTTAATGTGAATCTGGGTGAGGGAAGGTGAAATCTGGAAAATGGTAGTGTTAGGGTTCATAATATTAGGGTTAGGGTTCGTGGGGATGTGAGGGTTTCTGGGCTAGGTTGAAGGTTTTGGAGATGATGTGTTTGAATGTTTGAATTTTTCGGTTGAAGTTCAACCGGAAAATTGAAGAATGCGGTGGTTTAGATGGTAGGGGTGAAGAACATAGAGCAACCAAAGGAAGAAGTAGTTGGGAGAACGAGAGATAGATAGGAGCGAAGAGAGAGAAAAAAAGGAAAGAAATAAACAAGTGTGAAGGGGATTGTCTTATATACGTCACACCTATGTGGCCTCCCCTTACCCAATTGTGATGCTGAGTAAATCTGTCCCTTATGCACACGCATACACCATAAGTCTCATTCTTCATACCTTGACCAGTAATCAAGATCAAGGATGGTGATCTCGTTTCATAAGATCTGTTTGATCCTAATAGAGAGGCTCAGAGAGAGTCAACCATTGACTCTCTCCCTCCGTAGACCCTCCCAGGCGCTAGGCTTCAGCAGCAACTGGGCTCCAATTCCTTTGTTAATCACACCCCACCCTAGAAGCCCAATCACTTATATAATTCAAAATACACCCCCCGTTTTTATTATTAGTTAATTAATTACTTAATTAACTATTAATTAGGACTTATTTAATTAATATTTGGTACTAATTTTCTTAAACCAGTAATTAGTTTTTTCTAAATTTTAATTATTCATAATTTATTTTATACTTTAATTTATTTATCTATGGTTTAATTAATTAATTAGGATTAATTCTATTATTGATTAATTATAATATTCATATTTAACGAAATTAGGGATTTATACCCTTAAGAATTAGGGTTAACTAAATCAGGAATTATGGGATGGAATCAAGGATAATACTTAGGGTTTTAAGGGGTGCAAGAATGGGATAAAATCAGGAAAAAGGATATATCTTATTCCATCATATTTAAATTATTATCTTTAATTTGATTTACTTTTGTATTATATTATATTTAATATATTATTATAAAATTAAATGATATTCTCAAATTAAAATGGGATAAAGACATGTGATATAATTTGGGATAAATGGGTTATCAAAGATTAAATCGGGATAAGGGGATATCACATAACTATGACTCTTATTTTATTTTCTTAAATAATTTAAAATAATATTTTTGCAAGGGATAAAGGGATAAAATCAATTCAACTTCACCTCAAACCGTAAGACCTCTGCCCTAGTGTATTGAGGCATTTTCTAAAAAAAATTCTCCGCCTCCGATGCGTGAGAGTTTTCAAGGGATAAAACACAACTAACCAACCAACATTTTCAAGAAAAACTACGGTACTCTAATCCCTCGCCTAATGCGAAGGTACGTAGGCATAGAGTTGTGAACTCTAGCGAGTACAATTATATAAAAAAAGCTTTTTAGGTCTCTCGTCCATTTGAATGTAATACCTCCTGAATATAAGTAGATAAATAATTAATAAATATTGAAGTAAACACCGTAGAAGCATACACTAGCCCTAGAATTGTAGGAGGATCACATTGAATACAATGGAGGCAACGGGTGCCTAACACCTTCTCGTTTACCTAACTGACTCCCGAACCTAGTATCTCACCTTAACTATTAGGTTTTATCATTATTTCTCTATTCCTTAGGAACGAATAAAGGATGATGGTGACTCTGTCATTTTTCCAACCGTGACAATCATGATGAACATGAAGATTCTGGTTAAAGGTGGTGGTCAGAGAGGCAGGTTAAGGTAAAGAAAGGGGTGGCTGGATGGAGAGGGTAGAGAGAAGGGAGAGAAGAGAGATAAAGAAGATTGAAAAATGAGAGAGCACTGAGAGGGTTGAGGGTTATATACCCCCACTGTGACCTCTCTGATTCCATCCAAGTGACACTCTCAGAGCTCTCCAGATTAGTTGACTATCTTAGTCAATTGATGCTCCTCTACACATGCGAATACCGTGTATCCCCATTGACTTTCCATCTAAACCACTTGTCTAGCGTACTTTGACTGGTAATCCAGATCAAAGGCCATGGTGTGATCCCATAAGATCCTTAGGATCACGATCAAAGGGCCAGAAAATAGTCAAACTTGGACTCTCTCTCCGTGGAGCCCTCCCACCATGTTGGCTCCGAGAGGCCAATGAGCCTCTTCCCTCTGCTATTAACACCTCCGTCCTGATGGCCCATTACTGACTCAATTCAAAGTGCACCCCGCTCCATTTTTTATTATTATTTTTAGTTAATTAATTACTTAGTTAACTATTAATTAGGATTTATCTATTTAATATTTAGGATTAATTCAATTAAAAAATAATTAGGTTTTTGTTATTTATTTATTCATGATAATTTGGTTTTTTATTTAATTGATTAATTAATTATAATATTAATATTTTAATTCATTAGGAATATATTATTATTAGGGTTAATTAAATCAGGAATCATGTGATAGAATCAGGGATAACTCTTAGAGTTTTAAGGGATATAAAAATGGGATAAAATACAGATAGGGGATATATCTTATGATATCTAATTTAATTTGTTTGTATTACATTTAATTTAATTTATGTTGTATTATATTATTATATCATATTTATTTTATTTTTGTTAATTAAATTAAATGATATTTTCAAATTTATTGGGACAAGGACATGTGATACAATGTGGGATAAATTCCAAAGTCTTCAAGGGTTAAATCGGGATTAAAATTGGGATAAAAGATTATGTCTAATATATAATAATGACGCCTAATTTATTTTCTTAAATAAATTAAATACTATATTTTACAAGGGACAAAGGTATAAAATCAACTTAAACTCACTACAAACCGTAAGAAAATTTTAAGGGATAAAAATAATCAACCGACCAACCCTTTTTTAAGAAGAACTATGGTACTCCGATCCTTCGCCTAATGCGAAGGTACGTAGACATAGAGTTGTAAACTCTGGTGAGTACGATAATAAAAAGTCTTTTTGTGTCTCTCTTCCATTTAATAGAATACCTTATGTAAATAAATAAATAATTAATAGTTAATTATTAATCAAGAAAATACCTTAGACATACACACTAACCTTAGAATTAAAGGAGGGTCCCATTGAGTACAATGGAGGTAAGGGGTGCCTAGTACCTTCCCCTTATTTAACCGACTCCCGAACCTAGTTTATCACCTTTAAGTATTAGGTTTTATCATTATTTCTCTATTCCTTAGTGTCACATATAATTTTTAACCGACTCCCGAACCTATGTGTTGGCAGCAATTTTGGTAAAACCTAGAGTGTACACAAGTTGTCACAAGTGTTGTCTTGACATGAGATAACATGTTCCCGCAGGGTGTTTAAAATGTGAATGTGCAGGATTTTACTGAGATGTCAGACCCGATTTCATGACATCTGTATACATAACATTCAGTTTGAATGTTAGGTATTGTGTGATTGCGCTGTTTATGCTAATCTCTGTGTGATTGTTGTATTGATTGAACGCGCCATTCAATCAGTAATTAAAACCAAATTGAATTATTTTCCAACGAGATATTATCAGCTGTCATGAGAAGATGTGAATGGAAAATAGTTTTAGGGTTTTGTGATGTCCAAGCCCAACCAAACGCTTCTATAAAAAGGGCATGGAAAACCTGGTTTTATACACAAGAAATAACGAACGAAATATTGAGAGAGAATAAGGGTTTTAGTCTTGTGTGGTCGTGTGTATTGTGAGCCATTCATTCATCCATAGATGATTGAATTGGACTGACTTTTGAGTTGTAATTTGTCCACTCTAAGCTTTGAAGCATGAGTGTGTGTTTACTTGGTTGAAGCTTTTAAGCAAGATCAATTATGTGTTCTTGAAGAGTGTCTTCTTTTCATTGTAATATTTGTTTTTACATCACTGTTATGATTGAGGGGGAGTGAGTAGGATCTCATATCTAAGAGTTCTTAGATAGAAGTCTCACGGGTAGAGATTAGGTAAAAAGACTGTAACTTGAAGTTGTTTATTGAGAGTCTTTGAGCTAATTCTGTTTAGCGGATTTCCTTCCTGGCTTGGTAGCCCCCAGTTGTAGGTGAGTTTGCATCGAACTGGGTTAACAATTGCTTGTGTCACTTGTATTACTGTTCTTTATCTTTCATCCAGTTTATATTGTTCAGATATTAGTGTCGTGACATTACCTTCGACATCTCATATCTGATACCAGAATTTCAATTGGTATCAGAGCAGGCATCCTCCTCTAGTTCTGGGTGAGATCTAGGGACGTTACTTTCTGGTACTATAGATAGAGACGGAGGATCTATTCACAGACCACCTATTCTGGATAGATCCAACTATGACTACTGGAAACCTCGAATGGTAGCCTTCCTGAAATCTTTTGATAATAAGGCTTGGAAGGTTGTTTTAACAGGCTTGGAACATCCAGTTATTACTAAGGAAGGAGAAGCTACAACTGATAAGAAGGCAGAGGAACAATGAACCAAGGAGGAGGATGATCTAGCCCTTGGGAACTCTAAAGCATTGAATGCTATATTCAATGGGGTTGATAAGAACATCTTCAGATTGGTGAACAACTGTGAGGTGGCTAAATATGTTTGGAATATTCTCAAAACCACTCATGAAGGCACCTCTAGAGTGAAGATGTCTAGACTGCACCTGCTCAGTACCAAGTTTGAAAATTTGAGGATGAAAGAAGATGAAAATATTCATGAATTTCATATGAATATCCTTGAAATTGCTAATGCCTCAGGAGCCCTGGGTGAGAAGATGGCAGATGAAAAACTAGTAAGGAAAATACTCAGGTCACTTCCTAAGAGATTTGCCATGAAAGTGACAGCCATAGAAGAGTCTCAAGACATTTGCAATATGAGAGTGGATGAGTTAATTGGATCCCTCCAAACATTTGAGTTGGGAATGTGTGATGGATCTGAAAAGAAAGTCAAAAGCATAGCCTTCATGTCAAACACTAAAGAGAAAGAGGAAGAAAGTGGTCAAGATACCGATGAAGATCTGGAAAATGATGTAGCATTATTGGGAAGACAGTTCAACAAACTTCTGAAAAAGATGGATGTAAGGTCTAAGTCTAATGTCAAGAACATCTCATCTGACATCAGTAGGTCCAATAATGCTGGAAGAAGAACAAGATCTGATGAAAAGTCCAAAGAAGGAAAAGGAGTTCAGTGCCATGAATGTGATGGGTATGGACACATTAGAGCTCAATGTGGGACCTACCTCAAGAAACAGAAGAAGAGTCTTGCTGCTACTTGGTCTGATGAAAGTGAAACAAAAGGAGAGTCTGCAAATCTTGTGACTGCCTTGACTGGAAGATGGGGTTCTGATAAAGACTCAAGTGATAATGAAGTAACCTTTGATGAGTTAGCCACTACCTACAGAAATCTGTGTCACAGAAGTGAAGAAGTGCGTCAACAAGTGGAAAGTCAGAAGAAAGTGATAACACAACTAGAGAATGAGAAGACAAAACACTTGGAAACCATATCTAAGTTGAAGACTGAAGCAGTGTTCTTGAACTCCAAACTGGATGAGATGACAGTATGTCAGAATGCTAAACAATGGATCTAACACCCTAGACAAAATTCTTCAGACTGGAAAAATGACAGGAGACAAGTCTGACCTTGGGTTCAATGAATCCAAACCTGAGTGTAGTCACACTGGTAGAAAACCAAAGATGTCACATCATGTGTCACAACATCATAAGGGAAGACAACATAAAGGAAAACACCAAAGATGGAGATGTCATTACTGTGGAAAATTTGGCCACATAAAACCATTCTGCTATAAGTTGTATGGCTATCCTAGTCCTTCTAATCATCAACCTAGACCCAAACATCACATCCCTGTCAACACAAAATAATGGGTTCCTAGGACTGGTGTTACTAACCCGATAGCTCACACTTCCTTCAGAGTTTCAGCCAAAGAAGACTGGTATTTTGACAGTGGATGCTCCAGACACATGATTGGAAGCAAAAACCTGCTAATTAATCTTCATCCTCATGCCACCAGCTATGTAACCTTTGGTGATAGAGCAAAGGGTGAAATCAAGGGGATTGGAAAGCTAAACTGCTCTGGAGTCCCTAACCTTGACAATATCCTACTTGTTAAAGGACTGACTGCAAACCTAATCAGCATCAGTCAACTATGTGACCAAGGTCTAAATGTAAACTTCACAAAAACTGAATGTCTGATTACTAATAAAGAAAATGAATTGATCATGAAAGGAGTCAGGTCTAAGGACAACTGCTATATGTGGAGTTCTCAAGAAACTGGCTATTCATCAATGTGTAGTCTAGCCAAAGAAGAAGAAGTGAAGATATGTCATAAAAAAGTGGGCCATCTGCATCTTAAAGGAATGAAGAGGATTATATCTATTGAAGCTGTCAGAGGGATCCCAAATTTAAAGATTGATGAAGGAAGAGTTTGTGGGGAGTGTTCGATTGGAAAACAGACAAAGATGTCACATCAGAAGCTCAGACATGACACCATTTCCAAAGTGCTGGAACTTCTCCACATGGACTTGATGGGACTTATGCAGGTGGAAAGTCTTGGTGGGAAAAAGTATGCTTATGTGGTGGTGGATGACTTCTCCAGATACACCTGGGTCAATTTTATAAGGGAAAAATCTGATGTATTTGAGGTATTCAAAGATCTTTGCCTAAGACTTCAAAGAGAAAAAGAAAGTCAGGTTATAAGAATCAGAAGTGATCATAGGAAAGAATTTGAGAACAACAAATTTGTTGGATTTTGTGCATTTGAAGGAATTAGTCATGAGTTCTCATCTCCTATTACCCCTCAACAAAATGGTGTGGTAGAAAGGAAAAACAGAACTCTCCAAGAGTCTGCCAGAGCTATGATTCATGCTAAGAAATTGCCCTACCACTTCTGGGTTGAAGCTATGAACAAAGTCTGCTATGTTCACAACATAGTAACCTTGAAGAAAGGGACTCCTACTACTTTCTATGAAGTCTGGAAAGGAAGAAGACCTACTGTCAAATACTTCCATGTGTTTGGTAGAAAATGTTATACCTTGACTGATCGTGAGCAAAGAAGGAAGATGGATCCCAAGAGTGATGAAGGAATATTTCTGGGCTACTCAACAAACAACAAAGCATTTAGAGTCTTTAATTCCATAACAAAAGTAATGATGTAATCTATCAATGTTATGGTTGATGATCAACAGGCTGATGTCACAGACGATGTTGAGACATCTCAAAATGATGCCCCAGCTGATTTCCCAGATAAAAGTAATGAGAGTGAACTCACTCAAGCTAAACCTGAAGCTGACAAAATTAATAAGGGACCCTCTATCAGAATTCAGAAGGATCATCCTAAAGATCTCATTATAGGAGACCCAAATAAAGGGGTCACAACTAGATCAAGGGAAGTGATCTCACATGGCTATTTTGTGTACAAGATTGAGCCTAGGAATGTCAAGGAAGCCTTGACTGATGAATTCTGGATCAATGCCATGCAGGAAGAGTTAGGCCAATTCAAGAGAAATGAAGTATGGGAACTGGTTCCAAGACCTGAAGGAATAAATGTTATTAGAACAAAGTGGGTTTACAAGAATAAATCTAATGAACAAGGGGTGGTTACTAAAAATAAAGCAAGATTAGTAGCACAAGGATACACTAAAGTTGAAGGAGTTGATTTTGATGAAACATTTGCCCCAGTAGCTCGCCTTGAGTCCATTAGACTATTGCTTGGAGTGGCATGTATTCTGAAGTTTAAACTGTTCCAAATGGATGTAAAAAGTTCCTTCTTGAATGGTTACTTAAATGAGGAAGTATATGTTGAACAACCTAAAGGGTTTACAGATCCAAATCTTCCAAAGCATGTGTATAAGTTGAAGAAAGCCCTATATGGTTTGAAACAAGCTCCTAGGGCTTGGTATGATAGACTCACAGTGTTTCTCATTAACAATGGATACAGGAAGGGAGGCATTGACAAGACCTTATTTGTTAAGAATGAAGGAGGAAAACTCATGGTGGCTCAAATATATGTGGATGATATTGTGTTTGGTGGGATGTCAGATCAGATGGTCGAACATTTTGTTAATTAAATGCAGTCTGAATTTGAAATGAGCCTTGTTAAAGAGCTGACCTATTTTCTTGGGCTACAAGTCAAGCAGATGGAAGATTCTATCTTTCTATCTCAAAGCAAATATGCCAAGAACATTGTTAAGAAGTTTGGAATGGAGAATGCAAGTCATAAAAGGACACTTGCTCCCACTCATCTGAAAGTCTCCAAAGATGAAAATGGTGTTAGTGTAGATCAAAGTCTCTACAGAAGCATGATAGGGAGTCTGCTATGTCTCACAGCAAGCAGACCTGACATTGCTTTTGCTGTAGGTGTTTGTGCTAGATATCAAGCTGAACCAAAAGTCAGTCACATAAACCAAGTGAAAAGGATACTGAAATATGTCAATGGCACCAGTGACTATGGGATGTTGTACACTCATGGATCTGGATCTATGCTGACTGGATATTGTGATGCTGACTGGGCTGGAAGTGCTGATGATAGGAAGAGCACATCAAGAGGATGTTTCTTCTTGGGGAACAACTTAATATCATGGTTTAGTAAGAAACAAAATTGTGTGTCTTTGTCCACTGATGAAGCGGAATATATAGCAGCTAGAAGTAGTCGTTCTCAACTGGTTTGGATGAAACAGATGCTGACTGAATACAATGTCATGCAAGATGTCATGACATTGTACTGTGACAACCTGAGTGCTATAAATATTTATAAAAATCCTATTCAACACAGGAGGACAAAACATATTGATATTCGTCATCATTTTATTAGAGAACTAGTGGAAGAGAAAATCATATCCCTAGAGCATGTTGCTACTGAAATGCAGTTAACTGATATATTTACAAAGGCTTTTGATGCTAATCAATTTGAATGTCTAAGAGGAAAATTAGGGATTTGTGTCTATGAGAATTTATAGCAGTTAATTTGGAGTGGAAAAGGTAATAAAAATATTGTTTGCCCACTTAAAATAAAGTGCCCCATTTATGGTAAATCATCACCTAGTATTGGAACTTCCATCTATAGCATTTTCACACGCAACCTCTACTCAAACATTTCCACCTTCCTTCAACTTCATCAACCTTCTCTGCTAGGGCAACAAAAACCTTTTCACAAGAACAACAAGATGTCAAAACATCCCTCACCATCTGGTTCTAAAACTACTAAACCTGCGCACAAAGCTAGAACACCCTCTATGGACTTTCTTAATGAAGACATTTTGGACGTGATTCCCCTGTCTGTCATTCTAGGCGACGCTCCTGGTTCATCCTCCACTGCATGTCATACTCAAGGTAACAGTTCCAATATCCCCTCCAGCTCTACTTATACTCCTAGTTCTAAGGACGACATGCATCACACTGATCGTATCATTAGAAATCTTGTCACAAGGATCCTGAATGAAGGACACTCTGTAAAGGGAGTTTCTAATCCTCTATCAAGAAGGGACCCCTCTCCTGAGGTTGGACCTCACAATGAGAAGGAGGAGGATTCCTCTAGGTCTGAAAAAGATATAGCTGCTGAAGGATTATACTCTTTAGGGAAAAAATTGTCTAGTAAGAAATCTTTAGGGCAAACTTTGTGAAAGACCTGTGTTTTTGGTTGTGGCTGAACCATCAACTCTCCCTAACCAAGATGTAGAGGAGTTGGAACTTGCACTCACCAAGATGAAGCAAGAGAAATATACATGTGAAGAGCAATTCCATGCTTTGAGCTGAACGCATGAATAATTGTAGCTTGAGTCAAAAGACAAGGATGCACTTATTGAACTTCTTGAAGACCGAGCAGTGAAGAGACGGAGAGAGCCAGAGGGTTTGCCTTCCTCTTGTATGCCTCAGCCTTCCGGTGCTTGGAACAAGATTGTTGATCAACTAGTCTTTGAGAAAGCTCAAATGAAGACATCTTTTGAGTCTGAGATTCGACGCATCCGAAGGAAATACGCGCCCGTGGCCAGATCATCTGATACCGTTTATAGGGGATCCTTAGGATGATTAGTTTCATTTTCTCTTGTATTTGTATTTTGGTTTCTGAAATTGTACTCGGTGTAATCCTTCCAAAATTTATGAATAAAAAGAGATTTTATGGTCAATCAAATTCTTAATATTTAAATCTGTATATTTGCAAATAGAACTTCATATTTTCCTTGAAATTAAACAAACAAAAAAACATTGCATTTCATGCATCATTTGCATAGCAGGTTTTCTTTTGCCAGATGTCTTATCAATTATTCTTATGTGCTTTAGCCAAGCTCACTCACCGATATCACACTCGCGCTAATCAACAGAACATCATGGAACACTTAGAGCAAGAGAACAAAGAGCTGAAGGATGAAATTGCCAGGTTAACAACATTGATAGAGTATGTCATTGCTGCTCAAAATCAATCTTCACCAACTCCTGCAACTCCTCACCAGAGGACTGTCATTTCTGAGGTTGCTATGTCGACTGTTCTAGTTGCTGCCACCCAATCTGGCCCTTCTATGCCTACTGGATTCCTTTTGGGGATGCCATCCGATTTTATGCCTGAACGGTATGCACCCACCTTTGTTTCTCTGTCGGCATCTATCCCAGTCATGTCAGTGCCACCTCCAGTTGTTCACACTTTGCCTCGTGTTGAGGATACCATCTACCACTCTGATCCATCTGAGGGTCCAAACGTGTATGAGAAAATGGAAGAAATGAAGGATCAATTCCTCGAGTTGCATAAAGAGTTGAAGACTCTGAGAGGAAAGGACTTGTTTGGGAAGAGTGTTGTCGAGCTTTGCCTAGTGCATAATGTGAGAATCCCGATGAAATTCAAGGTCCCTGACTTTGAAAAGTATAAGGGGAACACTTATATGTTAAGCCACCTTGTGATCTACACCAAAAAGATGTCTACTCAAACTGATAATGATCAGTTGCTGATTCACTACTTCCAAGACAGTTTGATTGGTGCTTCTTTGAGATGGTATATGGGGTTAGATAGTGCAAGCATCCGTACTTTCAACGACTTAGGCGAAGCTTTTGTCAAGCAATACAAGTATAATGTGGATATGGCGCTTGATAGAGATCAGTTGAGGTCTATGTCTCAGAAAGATAAGGAGACATTCAAAGAGTATGCCCAGAGGTGGAGAGAGCTTGCTGCGTAGATAAGTCCATCATTGGAAGAAAAGGAGATGACGAAGATCTTCTTGAAGATGATGTGCTCGTTTTATTACGAGCGTATGATTGCCATTGCCCCCAATGATTTTACCAAAATGGTAAATATGGGAATGAGGTTAGAAGACGGAGTTTGTGAGGGACGTCTGTCTAAAGAAGAAGCACCGTGTAGCAAGAAGTATGGAGGTAGTTTCTCCAAGAGGAAGGAGAGGGAAACTAATTCAGTGACTGTAGGGAGGCAGAGGAGGCCTCGTGTCCGAAAGAGTTCTCAACCCCGTCAACATCAACATCAAGTTTCATCAGTGATTCCTGTATTTTCCAATAATTCCAACAATCAATTAGTTTCGATTCAACAACAACCGCAACAAAGAACCAACTACAATAACAATAATAACCAACAACAAAATTTTGAGAGGAAAAAGGTCTCCTTTGAACCTATTCCTATGTCGTATGCAGAATTATATCCATCCTTGGTTTTCAAGAACCTCATTCAACCCATAAACCCTCCACAAATTCCCGAGCCACTTCCATGGTGGTTCAAACCTGAACTTCGTTATGCTTTTCACCAGGGAGCCCCTAGCCACGACATAGAGAATTGCTATTTGTTGAAGTATGCGGTACAAAAGCTTATGAAGAGTGGGATGGTGTCCTTTGAGGACCGAGCGCCTAATGTGAAAGCTAATCCGTTGCCTACTCATGGTAATGCTTCTGTCAACATGGTAGATGGTTGTCCTAGTGAGTACAAGGTTTATGATGTTCGCCATATCAGACAATATTTGGTGGCAATTCATAAGGATATATGTTTGGTCAGTGACTGTGAGCATGACGATGATGGTTGTGTGATATGCAGTGTGAACCCTCGTGGATGTGTTAATGTCAAGAGGGATATTCAGAGGTTGATGGATGAAGGACTTATCCAAATTTGTCACTCGAGATATATAAATGATGTGAATGTAATCGTGCTAGTGTTCAAGACCCCTGAGCGGGTAGTTATCTAGTTTGATAGCAGCAACAGCAACAATGTCAAAAGATCGGTATCGTCATTGGTTATACGGTTAGCTGGCCCTGTTCCATATGCATCCGATAAATTTGTGCCTTATCAGTATAACGCCGCGATGATTGAGAGTGTTCGAGAGGTTCCTTTACCAGTTGCAGACTCTATAGTAAATATTGTTGATATTGCAAAGGTGACTCGTAGTGGTCGTGTGTTTGGTCCAGTTTTCCTGAAGGAAGTAGAAGATGTTGCAACCCATAAGAAAGCAGAGATTCCAGTGATAAATCTAGTTATCACTCCAATGTGTCAGTCTGGTGAATCCAGCAAACTGAAGGCTAGTGATGATGATGAAGTTTTGAAGCTAATAAAGATAAATGAGTTTAATATGGTGGAGCAGCTGCTCCAAACCCCGTCAAAGATCTTTGTGCTGTCATTATAGATGAATTCTGAGGCGCATAGAGAGGTGTTGTAGAAAGTGCTTGAGCAAGCTTATGTAAAACATGATGTAACTGTGGATCAGTTTTACCACATTGTTGCTAACATCACTTCTTGCAATAATTTGAGTTTTTGTGATGAAGAGCTTCCTAAGGAAGGAAGAAATCACAATCTGGCACTACATATTTCGATGAACTACAAGGAGGACGCTATGTCCAATGTGTTGGTTGATACTGGGTCATCACTGAACATGCTTCCAAAGTCAACTTTGTCCAGGCTTTATTATCAAGGTGCCCCAATGAGATACAATGGTGTGATTGTCAAGGCGTTTTATGGTTCTCGTAAAACTGTCATTGGTGAAGTAGACCTTCCAATTAAGATAGGACCGAGTGATTTGCAAATTACTTTCCAGGTAATGGATATCCACCCGACCTATAGTTGTTTATTGGGAAGGCCATGGATTCATGAAGCTGGAGATGTGAGGTCTACTCTGCACTAGAAATTGAAATTTGATAAGAACGGAAAGCTTTTCGTTGTTGGTGTTGAAAAAGCACTTCTAGTGAGCCATTTGTCATCCTTTTCTTATGTTGAAGCTGAAGAGGAGGTTGGAATGTCGTTCCAAGCCTTGTCTATTGCTGAAGAGAAGAAAACTGGGGCACCTATGTCCTCTCTAAGGGATGCACAAAAGGCTATTGAGGTTGGCAACATTGATCAATGGGGTCGAATGATAGAGATTGCTAAGAACAAGAATAGGGCTAGATTGGGATTTCAACCAGGGACGTTTAACGTTAGAACTAAAGTTATACAACCGAGTTTCCGCAGTGGAGGATTCATTAATGGTAAGGATCAACACTCAACTTATGTAATTGGGGTCAGTGACGATGATGAAGAAGCTTGCGCCAACTTTTTGACGCATGGCCAGACTTGCAACAATTGGGTTGCTATTGACATTCTTACTGTTATTCATCGCTCTAAGTAATTTATTTTTCATTTTTTAGAAAAATCCTTCTCCTATGCCTAAGGGAGAAGTGAACATTGTTGGGCATTTCTATTATCATCAATAAAATGCAATTTTATTCATCCACATCTTTGATATTTTATTTTTACTTTTTGCTTTTCTGAAAATGGTAATCATAAAAAACATAAATAATTAATAATATTCCATCTGCATAATATTTGGTCACAATTCACTTATCTAAAATCAAATCATTATGCAGGTTGGTTCTTAAACCCGTTGAATACAATGATCCTACTCCCTCTCCAAACTTTGATTTCCATGTGTTTGAGGCTGAGGAAGAAACTGATGATGAAGTATCTGATGAATTATCTCATTTACTTGAGCATGAGGAAATAGCCATTCAGCCATTTGAAGAGCAGATTGAATTAGTCAACTTGGGTTCCGAAGATGATGTGAAGGAAGTCAAGATTGGGTCTCAACTATGTCCAGAGGCTAAGAAGGGGTTGATTGATCTTCTTCCAGACTATTCTGATGTGTTTGTTTGGTCCTATCAAGACATGCCTGGTTTGGATTCTGAGATTGTGGAGCATAGATTGTCGTTGAAGCCAGAATTCCAGCCGATCAAACAGAAATTGAGGAGGACTCGTCCTGATATGGCAGTAAAGATCAAAGAGGAAGTGTAGAAGTAGGTTGATGCAGGTTTTCTTGTAACCTCCAAATATCCGCAGTGGGTGACCAACATTGTGCTTGTTCTGAAGAAAGATGGAAATGTCCGCATCTGTGTTGATTATAGATTTTTTGAACAAAGATAGTCTGAAAGATGATTTTCCTCTACCACACATTGATATGTTGGTAGACAATACATCTAAATTCAAAGTCTTTTCGTTTATGGATGGATTTTCCGGTTATAATCAGATCAAGATGGCACCTGAGAATATTGAGAAGACCACATTCATTACACCCTGGGGAACATTCTGTTATAGAGTGATGCCTTTCGGTTTAAAGAATGTTGGTGCAACATACCAGAGAGCTATGACCATTCCTTTTCATGATATGATGCATAAAGAGATTGAAGTTTATGTTGATGATATGATTACCAAATCAAGTGATGAAGGAGAACATGTTAGGCATTTGTTAAAGTTATTCCAGCATTTGAGGAAGTACAAACTCCGCTTGAATCCCAATAAGTGTACATTTGGTATTTGTTCTGGTAAGTTGTTGGGCTTTATTGTCAGCGAAAAGGGTATTGAAGTTGATCCTGCCAAGGTCAATGCAATACAAGAGATGCCTGCTGTCATACCCCAATTTTCTCCGGGCATTTTTAAATTTTTGTAAATTTGATTTCATTTTTAATTTGCATCATATGCACAGCATGACATGCATTCCGTCATGAATAATACCTGAAATATCAGTCGGAATAAACTTATTGAAAATACAGACAATTTGGTTAAATTATTTCTCGAGAACGTGCAAAATCAACGGGTAAAAAGTTTCAAATTTAAAATTGCAGACACCAGTATTATTAATCTACGGTTCACGCAGTGTAACCTGGTGTGCTCGTTATATTTTTCAGCGACTGTTTCGGCTGCGTTTTGACCCATCAGAGCCTTTTAACTGATGAAAATTTATTTCGGAATTTGAAGAAATGCTGTATTTTTTCAATAAGTATATTTCGTGTTGATCGTTTTAGTGCATCCGATTTAATTTTCCGAGCATAGTTATGCCTGACTTTTATTCATAATCAATTATTTTATTTTTTACCCATGTGTTAAAAGGATAGAACTTTTTGTTATTTTATCCATATTTACTTGTTTGTTTTATTTAATTATAAATAAAACATTTTAATTTTTTTTTAATAATAGTATAACTGGTCAATTAATCCAAAACCCAGAAAATAGGAAAGGCTTTGATTATCTTAATGAATGGGTGACAGCTAGCATGCCAATCTCTCTCTCAACGGTAATAAGAAAAAAAAGAAATTAGAAACGCTCTCTCATCTCTCAACTCACCCACTGATAAAAACCTACTAACACTCACCTCTCTCGGACATTAAAAAAAATGAAAAAAGAAAAAGACAAAAAAAAACAGATTAGACCCTCCACTCACTCATTTCTCTCTCCACTCACGAATACTCTCTCACGCTGGATAGCGAAAGAAAAAAAAAGAAAAAGATACTCTCATCTCACTCTTCAATTACGCTGAGAGAAAAGGGGAAAAGGGAAAAAAAGAAATAAAGGCCTCTTCTCCTGTTCATCTTCTGGGACTGGACTCTTTTTCTCCTTTCATGCGAATCCAAAAAAATCGTGCCATCTTCCTCCATCACCTTCAATGCAACACTCTGACTATACGACCGTCACGCCATCAACAATCTTCGACGAACCCTCAATAACCACACGATCCTGTCGACGTCTTCAACCTTACACCGTCATCAAACGTCCAAACCGTCCGCGTCTCGTTCCTTCTCAACCTCAATCGCCGTTTTCCACAACCTCCGTCGCCGACGAACGCCATCGAATCCATTCGCCTCTTCATCACCGTTCACACCTCCAAGCCGGCGACACCTTCCTTCGTCAATAACCAGCGACCGCCAAACCACTGTCGTCACGCAAACGACCGCACCACCAACCAAAACCCTTCTTCGTCGCGATCTACCCGATCTCACCTTTCCCTTCGAATCGTCTCTCAACCACTCCTTTAACAAACTCTAAATATTTTTTTAAGTGCCGTTTACTGAAGATTTATTGTTGTTATAAATGTTTGAAGTTTACAGGGGAGGTTTGGAGTTCATTATTGGGAACTTTGGAGCCATAGCAATCTCAAGAACAAAATAAGAGCAGCAGGAGAATCCAAAAGGCAACACGGTCATCACTCACGTTAAAACGGTAATTTGCGAGTTGTATTCAGATTTAAAATTTTTTATTTTTGGACGGGAGATATCATAATTTTGTTGTTTTCGACTTCGGCATTCAATTCCTGGAATATTAAGTTTGAAATGTAGCTTTCAAGGATTATTGGATTGGTATATTATTTTGTCAATATTTTATGCATCTTGCGTGAATATGGGGAATGTTTCAGTTGGTTTGGAAATCTGATTTACTTTGTGTTGGTTGTTGTATTCATTTGCGAGTCGGCTATGATACGTTTGCACTCAGTTTGGATTGTGTACATTGTAAATAATTTTATTTTGGATTGTGTACATCGTAAATAATTTTCTTTCTTTCATAAAAATAATATTGTGATAGTGTGTAGTTGTGGTCTCTACAATGCATTCTTTCTATTTGAGATTTATACATGTTCATAGAGAGATTATAAAAAGGCTCTAAGCAATGTATTGTGTCTCTGAGGGGAAGGGGGATTATTCCCATTTATTTATCAAACTTATTTTCTAGTTTGCTATTTTGTTTTATCAGAAAAATGAGTTTTGGACATTGGGCTGCTTTCATGAATATTAGGCCCATTAATAATTTTTTTACCTCCAAGATGTTGTAAATAGTTCGAGAACAGTGGTTATTCGATTTCGACATAATCCACGTGACATTGTAAATATTGCGGAGTTATGGTTGGTAAACCTCATTTCACTTTTAATTGTTTCTCTTTATCCATGGATTCAACTTTTATGTGTCGGTAGGCCACCAATATTACAATACATCAAGATGAAATTTCGCCACGTTTGGACCGTTACATACGACATTGATTCCATTGTTGCTATGAACAAACCGGTTTGGAGCAAATTATGATTTACTCATTTCAATCAATTTTAATTACATCAGCGATTTGATTTAACTAGATAATTTCAGTAATTAAACTTGATTATATTAATTAAATGGTTTACTTAATTTTTAATTAATAATTTTTTATTAACTAAATAATGGATCATTAGGACGACTTCATAATCATTTTCAAATTAAATCCCTCTAATCTTATTCATAAGTGAAAATCTTGGTTCAACGCCAGGAAATTCATTTTGAATACGATTAAGTCATAACCACGCAAATTCAAACCACTTGCTAAACAATTTAACTTCTAAACAATTTTCTCTTTTAATGTAAATTTGGGATGAAAAGGATATATGAAACGTTCGCCTTAACTATTTCTCAAGTACTCGAATGAATGGTGCACGTCATATTACTCGAACTCTTGTCACCCGATTAAAACTTCAACAGCAATATTCAAATCATTTCTTCCAAATTAATATAATTTCTAAAACATTCTAAATTCTAAACTTCCGATAATAAAAGGATGGGCGGCGTTCGCCTCACTATCTTTCAATTATTTGAATAATTGGCGTACGCTATATTGATCGAATTCTCGTCGCAAATTTAAAACATAATCGAATAAATTCAAATCACCTTTTAGATCAAACACAATTTCACAAAATAAACGTTATAACTTAAACTTCAATTGAACGAAAGGGAGGCATTCGCCTCACCATCCTTTGATTATTTGAACGAGTGGCGCACGCCACATTGCTCAAATCATCGAATTTCGATCAAAACCTACCCATTCAAATGCAAAATATTTTCCTATATCAAATATAACATATAAGGACATATCTTTTATAAATTAAATTTCGGATGATGTAAGAATGGGAGGCGTTCGCCTCGCCATCTCTCACATAATTGAATGATTGGCGATCGTCATATTGCTCAAATTGCCGATTCCCGATTAAAACACATTAAATAAATATTGGATAAAGGAATGAATGGCGCAAACCTTATTGTTCCTTGAATAATCAAGTAGGAGGTGTACGTCTCACCACCATGCATATTCGATTTCCGCAAATAAACTTTCAAAAATAATTTGAACGAAAAAGGGAGTAGAAGGCGATCGCCTTATTATTCCTCGAAAGAATTGAATGATTATTGTGCACCACATTGCTCAATCTTTCGTCGTTCTTCAAACACACCTCGAACATACTAAAACTAACTTCTCACCCCCGTGCGATCAAAACAAACCAAACAAAACATCCAACATATCAACTCAATTTGTCACCCCCGCGTGACCAAAACTATTTTCGAAAGGAACACTGTTAATCCTTTCTAATGCACGCATCAATCTAATGCTTAAGCCTCCGCCGAGAGTAGACAAGCCAACGTTTAGCCTTTAGAATGCGATTCACACAGTCGTTCACTAAAACACACCAACTGATCATAGTACCCGAACTACGAATGCTCTGATTTTCTTATTGCACCATAAGGATACGTAGGCACGAGATTGCGAGATCTTGGCGAGCACACTAATAAAAAACCTCCACTTTCCCCTTCTGAGGTTCCCATCGTTTTTTTTTTCAATATTTTAAATTACTCGAAGAAAGTGAATAACATTCAACTAATATTCAAATAGCAAATTAGACTAAAAGGTTCTCGTTGAGTACAACGGACGTGAGGGGTGCTAATACCTTTCCCTTGCGTAATCGACTCCCGAACCCGAATATGGTTGCGACGACCATTATTCTATTTTTAAAGGTTTTATCGATATTTTCCTATTCCTTAATTGGAATGAATAAAGTTCGGTGGAGACTCTGTTCGAACAAACATTTTTCCACGTCCATCGCGAGGGATCGCATTTTTCTAGGTGCGACAGCTGCGCCTAAAATTGAGAAGCAAGTCAGAGGTTTTCTCGGCCGCTTGAACTATATCTCAAGATTTATATCGCATATGACTTCCACATATGCACCTATATTCAAGCTCTTCCAGAAAGATCAGTCTAGTGATTGGACCGAGGACCGCCAGAAAGCTTTTGATAACATCAAGGAGTATCTGCTTGAGCCTCCGATTCTGTCTCCGCCTGTTGAAGGAGACCCTTGATCATGTATTTGAATGTACTCGATGAGAGTATGGGTTGTGTTCTTGGTCAGCAAGATGAATCTGGAAAGAAAGAGTATGCAATTTACTACCTCAATAAGAAGTTCATCGACTATGAGACTTGGTATTCTTTGCTTGAAAAGACTTGTTGAACATTGGCTTGGGCTGCTAAGCATCTGCACCAGTATATGTTAAATCGTACTACTTCGTTGATATCTAAAATGGATCCAATCAAGTACATTTTTTTGAGAAGCCTGTTTTAACTGGGAGAATCGCCCGTTGGAAGATTTTGTTATCTGAGTATGATATCGAATACCGATCTCAAAAAGCTATCAAGGGTAGTGTCTTGGCTGACCAATTGGCTCACCAACCTATTAAAGATTACCAGTTAGTGCAATATGATTTTCCTGATGAAGAGATTTTGTACTTGAAGATGAAAGATTATGATGAACCATTGCTTGAAGAAGGGCCAGAACCTGGTTCTTGTTGGGGCATGGTATTTGACGGAGCTGTTAATTCATATGGTAATTGCATTGGGGCAGTGATTATTACTCCTCAAGGCACTTATTTTCCATTCACAGCTAGATTAACTTTCAAGTGTACAAACAATGTGGCTGAGCATGAAGCTTTCATTATGGTGTGGCGGTAAATTCATGATCATCAAGCTATGGATAATCTAGACATCAAATAACAAGAGTCGCCACCGTGCTTTTATTGTTTCCAAGGGAAAAGGGAAAAGTATGAACAAAACCCAAAAATAAGAAGTTTTCAAATCAAAACTAATAAAATGCCAGAGATTACAGGTAAGGGGGTTGGTTACACAGATGAAAGGTGTTAGCATCCAAAGTGTTCTAGGTACTCCTAGGGAGCCATTTTTTGTGTGCATATGTATTTTGTACAAAATTATGTTTACAAACAAATAGAATGGGGGGATGAGAAAAGAATTCATTAATTATATTTTTGTGTTTGACAAGACCTTCGGACTTGTGCCTATGTACCAACATAAAAATGAGAGATCAAAACCTCGTAGTTCGTGGTATAAATTTCAAAGTGGATGCATTGCTTTTTAAACAAAAATTAAGTTTGAAAGGCACAAAGGCCTAAAATGGTTTGAATGGGTTAGTTCTTTTAGGCTTTTGAAAATTTTAAGTCAAGTATAGTTAAGTTTATTTATAACTTTTTATTAAGAAAATAAATTTAAATATGCAATGGCATAAGGCCAAAGTTTCTAGTTTGCAATATGGTCTAAGTTAGAAAGAAAAAAAAACACAATCAAAGAAGTTTTTAAAAGAAGGGAGAGATTTTGAAATTTAATAAGTGGGGAGAAGATGAAGGGACTAATCCTAAGCATAAATTTAAAAGTTGAGAGTTGAAAAGATCTGACCAATGGGCTGCAATCCAATAGACAAGAATGTCATATAGAAACCCAAATTCCCTTGGACATTAGAAACAAGCAACAAACAATACATAATATAACAACTTGAAGAGCAAGGCCTCAAATAAAGATAGCCACGCCCAAGTTTAGTAACTCCATGATCTTCTTCAAATTTGCCCATGTATGTGATGAATTCCACAAGTCACATGTTCAAAATAACAGCTTCACAATGATCATGTTGTAGATGAACTCAAATAGATCTTCAATGATGTATCAGATGAAGTTTCAAATTGCAAGCACTTGGTTTCATAAAATTTGGCATTGACCAAGTCCTTTGCATAGGGAGTGTTGCCTAAATTCTAAGTCCAATTGTCTCAGATCAACCTAACAGTCCACACAAGATATTTTTTAAGGTTTTTGTTCTTATTATGTATATTAATGGTCCAATACCACACAAACAAACACAATATACATAAATAAGATATGTCACACAATATGGTCCAAGTGGACAAAGTAAAAATGACATTAACATAAACAATTAGAATGATATGAATAATGACAAATGAATAAAGACTTGAAATTAAATTGTATTAAAAGTAAATGACTTGAAATTAAATATTAGTTGTTAATGAGTTAGAAGTTAGTATTGCTTTTGCTTTTATTTTAAGTCATTCTTTGGAGAACACTCAACCCACTTATCACAAGCATGGATCCTTGAACCAAGACATCTTCCCAAGGAAGTAAAAAAGGCCAAGTTTCCACACAATACCATGAATGAAGGGAGACTTACAATATCACTAACTAGAATGATATGCCTTTTGTGTCAAAATTTAGCGCTATGTTAAGCAATCATAATTGGACTTATGTAGAAGTCACGATTATTTGAGGTCGGGCAATAGACTTTTGGTGTTAATGCATGTTAAAGACATAGTATAATGGACTATGCTCATGAAACATACCACACATAAAAAGAATATGCAAAAATGGTGGCCTAATCTCATCCATACTTATGTTGATTTTGCAATCAACTAGCCTTATAGGATGTAGAGATATCATAGGTCCATGACATGAATGCATAAAGAAGGGGAATGAGATGGAGAGGGATGGGAAGTGTATCAAACTCAAATTGGACAAAGGAGGACTTTTACCAAATTAAGACCATTCATCCATTTTGGGAGATGGAATGTACATTCCATCAATCCCCTAAATTCAATGATCTTAACCTAGCAAAGTCAAATCAACCTTGACCAAGGCCCAACAACACAAGTCAAACTTACAAAGTCAATCAAAATGGCTCAACATAATTATTTGGCATTTATTCAATTTAAAAATACTAAAATAATGCATTAAATTAAATATGGTTTGTCAAATTCCTAAATCCTCATCAAAACACCAAAGAAATGGCCATGAGATTTATCATAGGTCAAACAAGGTGATAGGACCTTGGAGAAAAAAATTCAAAATTTTTAGAAACTTAAAAGTATTTTTAAACAATTAAAAATATTCATAAAATCAATTAAATCATGAAAAATATTAATAATGATCCAAAAAATAATTTTAATTCAAAATATGAAAGAGGATTTTATTTAATTTTTTTTGGTGAAACTCTCATATTTTTTGGATCAATATTAAAATTAATATGAATTAATGAAAATCAAAGGAATAAAATGAAAATCAGAAAATACAAAAAAAACGTGGACCACTTGATCTCCCTCATTAATTGAGGTGGCAGATCAAGTGGCCACCAGCGTGCGTTCCATGATGGAACTTAGTCAGCGCGCTGCACAAGTGGTCATCCAAACCAACGTGTGAGATTAAAACAATTTAAATTGAATCAATGGCTCAGGACCTTGCCACCTCGCTGCTGGAGCAAATGGTCGGTCACCTTCTCAGGCGAACCTCACCGGACTAGTTCAGTAATCACTATGATCAAAATGAAAAAAGAGAACATAATCTGAAAGAAAAAATGGTGCAGAGCACGAATCTGACCTTAATTTTAACTAACTCCAAATATATAGAAAGATATGAGGAGTTGAATTTTGAGGTATATCAACTGAGTTGCTTCAATTTGACCTCAAAGCAACTCAATCTTCTCGCCTACATTGGTAGGACTTTAGACAACCAAAGATCCAAGAGAATTGATGAGAATTGAGTGAGGATCGAAAAGAAGAAAAATTCTGGAAAATACCTTCAATATTGTGTAGAACTTGCTCTTCCTTGCTTCAATTCTTGTTTGATCTTGCTCCAATAACTTGCAGAAGTGGATTAGGAATGGTAAGAAGCTTTGGATCCTGGAGCTTTTGAATCTCCAAACAGTGAGATTCAAACTCAATTTTCAAGTGAAAATTATCAGGTTTTCCTTTAAATTGTGAGGGTTTGAAGAGAGGGAGCAAAGCTGGCGCGCAAGGGTCCTCTGAAATGAGCTCAGATGGTCTCTATTTATAGCAATTTGAAGTGTTATTTGCACACTTGAAGTTTCTTCCAACATTGGCAATGTCATGCACAAGCTTGCATGGTTGTTTACAGGCCCATGAAGCAATCGAATTAGGTCTAAATGCAATTGTTCTGAAGTTGGAATGAAGCTTGAATGGAAAGGAAATGTTATTTGAGAGTTATGCATTTTTGAAAATATTTGTAAGTGTCAAGTCATATACTTCAGTGTTCCACCTTACTAAACATTTTATATGAGCTCCAAATGAGAAAAGTGTCTTTATAAAAGTTATAGATATTTCAAATACCTTCAAAATGGTCACCAATTTGACATTATTTTCGTTTAGAATGAGAGAGTTATACATTTTTGAAGTTGAGGAAAATCACTTGTTCAATGGTATTGGTCCAAAATGACCTATAATGTATCCTCATATCACGTACTCATAAAAGTTGATTTAGCTTTCACTCTAAACATAAAAGTTGAAGTATACATATTAAATTTGATTGTGAAACTTGGAAATATTTCATCTCATACAAATTGAGCAAGTTATGGCCTTGGGAATTTGACTTTCAAGTTAGGGTTTAGACAAAGTGACCTATAATGTTTCAACATGGAAAATGATTTTTCAAGCAAAATTAGCTATAGGTCTCAACATGAGAGTTGCTTGGAATGTTATTTAGAGTAAATTTTATCTTGGAATCATTTTCATATGGTGAAAATTGTAGGATATAGAGTATAGGGAGACCCAATTTTGATCAGATGAATTCATTTGGCCAACCACCATCAACCATCTTGCTAAATTGCAATTCTCTTGACTTTTTAGGCTCATGGTAGATCATATATGCATAAGATGATGAATTTTGAAGTGTCCCTTGAGAAATTTGATCAATTGGTGAGGAAGCTTGTTGAAGAAGTTACCTAAGATACCTAGATAAACTAGGGTTTCCAAGGCAAACCAACTCCAAAATCTTGAAGAAATCTTCACCAAAATAACATGTAAAGATCATTGGGACTCATATATGATTCTTAGAAACATTGTGGATCATTCCTTGGTTGTGCTCTTAGCCATGAGGGTCTTAAACCCTAGATGTAAATTTGATATATCAATGGGGATCATGCCCTACTTACAAAAGAGTTAGGCAAATGCAAAGACATATTTTTGGTATTTTGGTTAGTGAAATGATAATATACAAGTATGATACAATCACATGGTGCTTGGTGATCTCTCCCAAAATAAACCCAATGAAAAAGGTGTAAGGAGGATGCCAAGGTATGATCCCAATGTTAATGAATATAATGAAATTGCATGAGGGATCTTAAGGTCAAAATTGGGGTCTTACATATGGGGCTTAAAGAGGCCATTGATCTCAGAATCAAATATCTTGACGTCTATGGAGATTCAGTTTTGGCTGTGAATTAGATCAAAGGTGAATGGGAGACGAATCAATCTGGTATGATACCATATAGAGACTACGCGAGGAGGTCTTTAAATTTCTTCACAAAGGTTGAGTTTCATCATCTTCCTCGAGATGAAAATCGGATGGCAGATGCTCTTGCAACATTGGCTTCAATGATTATAGTGAAATTTTTGAATGTGATGCGTCTTGATAGGCCAGCTCATGTTTTTGCTGTTGAAGAGGTCAAAGATGAAAATCCTTGGTATTTTGATATCAAGTGTTTCCTCCAAAGTCAGATTTACCTGCCTGGGGCATCTTTGAAAGAGAAGAAGACTTTGAGAGTATTAGCTGGAAACTTCTACCTAAACGGTGATGTGCTTTACAAGAGAAACTTCGATATGTTTTGCTCAGCTACGTGGATAGACACGAAGCAGACTTATTGATGACTGAAGTCCATGAAGGTTCCTTTCGTACTCATTCCAATGGACACACTATGGCTAAGAAGATGTTGAGAGTAGGTTAGTATTGGCTGACAATGGAATCTAACGGTTGCAAGTTTGTGAAGAAATGCCACAAGTGTCAAATTTATGCAAATGCGATTCATGTTCCTCCGACATTGTTGAATATCTTTTCCTCTCCATGTCCCTTCTCCATGTGGGGAATTGATATGATTGGTATGATTGAGCCCAAAGCTTTGAATGGACATCATTTTATTCTGGTGCTATTGATTACTTCACAAAGTGGGTTGAAGCGGGATCGTATGCAAATGTAACCAAGCAAGTTATTGTAAGGTTTATTAAGAATCAGATTATATGTTGTTATGGTGTGCCGAGTAAGATCATCTGATAATGGATCTAACTTGAATAAAACATGGTGGAAGCTCTTTGCAAATACTTCAAGATTTCACATCATAATTCTTCTCCCTATAGACCTAAGATGAATGGGGATGTTGAAGCTGCATATAAAAACATTAAGAAGATAATCCAGAAGATGGTTATGACATATAAGAATTGGCATGAGATGCTCCCATTTTCTTTACATGGGTACAGTACATCTATCCGCACTTCAACAGGGGCAACCCGTTTCTCTCTTGTTTATGGTATGGAAGCTATGCTCCCCGTGGAGGTTGAGATCCCATCATTGCGTGTCTTGATGGAAGCCAAGTTCACTGAAGCTAAATGGTGCTAGACCAGATATGCTCAGTTGAATTTAATTGAAGAGAATAGATTGACTGCCATGTGTGATGGTCAGTTATATCAGCAAAGAATGAAAAGGGAATTTGATAAGAAGGTTAGGCCTCGTATGTTCAGAGAAGGTGACCTTGTGCTCAAGAAGATTCTATCTTTCAAACCTGATGCTATGGGCAAATGGACTCCTAATTATGAAGGCCTGTATGTTGTTAAGAGAGCCTTTTCAGGCGATGCTTTGATTCTTACAACTATGGATGGTGAAGAGTTCACTCGTCCTGTGAATGCCGGTGCAGTTAAGAAATACGTCGCCTAAAAAGAAAAGAACAACTCGCTAAGTTGAAAACCCGAAAGGGCGGCTTAGGAAAAAGTGAGCGTCTCGGCGGACTGAAAACCCACAAGCGTGATCCAGGAAAAAGATAGAGACATAAAACAGAAAATTTATCCTGCTAAATTGAGTACCCCATCTTGGGGAAATCTAGGCAAAAGTTAGGGATTATGGCAAGTAACTGCATTCGGCTGGTCCTAATCATTGAAGCAGTTTTGAGCAAGTCGTTTGGATATGATTCGTCATTCTCAACCAAAGCCAAAAGCACAATGGATATTGAAGTGGGTAGAGAGAGTAGTGATCATTGTATTCAATGTAACCCTTTTCCATGTAAATTACCATGTTTCAACTTTTGTAAAGATCTATGGAGTCTTGTCATTTACAGACTACCATTCTATTAAATAAAGTTGAGCTTTTTATCCAATTGTTTCTACTCTTATTTATTTCAGCTAAATAAAATTGAATTTTTATGATGATAATTTTGAAAGGAATTACTAAATTAAAATCATTTTTCTTAAGAATATAAAAACAATTACTTTAAAAGCAATAGATTTCAGCAAAGAATATCAACACCAGTCTGAAAACAGGTAAGTCTTGACATGCGAAGCCTTGTTGGTCTTCCCCAAGTAGTTAGTTTGGTGATAATTCCCAAACGAGTCATCATTCATTCCCTAGTAGAGTGGAGTTGGTGATCGGTCCCTTTTGCAAATTTTCCCAGCTGAGTTGAAGGCTTACATCCTCAGCAATTTGTCTAGATACTCCGTGCAGAGTTTCCCCCCGACGGAATTCATCCTCAAATGCGGTAATATTGATTCTGAACAGTATTTGATTTGATCCCCTACGAGGTTGTCTCCCATTTGATATGGTATTAACCTAAAATTCCCGCAGAGTTGAATCCTTAGTAGATTTTTTCTCTCTCCCCAGCCAAGATTGAGCTATTCAGAACCAGATTGTTTGTGTTCATCCTTAGCATCTTTTCTCCAATTAGTGTTTCCATCTTGTTGAGATTAGCCGAGTGTTGCAGTGGTGATTCAGATCTGTGATATTTTTATATCCTTTATGATTGTTTTGTCAGCATAATCATGAATCACTACGCCAAATAAGGGAAAAGAGGGCGCTTATTTTGGCCTATAACAGCGCTTTTAAGCGCCCTCTAAAGTGGCGCTGGCATAGGTAAAGACAGCGCTTTGTTTTCCTGGAGAAAGCGCTGTCTAAAGTGGCCCTTTAAGGGCCACATTATAGTGCGCTTTCAGAAAAAAGCGCCCTCTGGAGTGGTCCATAAAGGGACACCTTAGAGGGCGCTTTCTGGAAAAAGTGCCCTCTAAAGTTGTCAATGTAAAGTGTTTAGAGGGCGCTTTCTGGACAAAGCGCCCTCTAAAGTTGTCAATGTAAAGTGTTTAGAGGGCGCTTCCTACAGAAAGCGCCCTCTAAAGTGTTAGTTATTTTAAAAAAATTTGTTTGAAAAACAGTGGATATTTAATTGGTAACCTGTTCGCATGCTGCAAAAGTGTAAAATTCATATTGATTTCATCCTTTAATCCAATGTTATACACCATTAATCCATTGATATATACAACATGAATCCATTTATATACAACATTAATCCTCCATATATACAACATTAATATATGATTCTTTGATCAACAATATACAACAACATATTCATGATTTAGTAAAAGTACAACAACAATATACAACATATATACAACAACAACATACAACAACAACATTCCATACATATATGTACAACAATATACAACCTAGCTATATGATTCTTTGATCAACAATGAATTGACACAATTCATCCTTCATTTCATCCAAATGAGCTCTTGAGTAAGATTTGTATTCCTCAAAGTACTACAATTAAGAGAATAAAACATATTCATGATTTAGTAACAAATTAGATGAAATATCCGATAATATTAAAATAAACCCTAAGTTATTATTCCATACCATTTTTGGGATGTCTATACGATTCAACGCAATGATATCTCTCATAAATCTCAATACAAAAAATCCGCAATCGACCGAATTGTTTTGCTGAGGACACTATACAGAAAAACAAACAATATATATATAGTTAATTTCTTACAAACACTATTATAAGCAAAAATAAGATACTTAATATATACCTGAACTCTGACCCAGGTAATGTCCTTCCTATTGCGGTAATTCTTTTTCGATCTAAATTTTAGTATTGCCCTAACAAAATAAAAACGTATATTGAGATCAATCTGACAGACATAATTAAATATACAAATACACACGAATATTTAGGGGAATTTCACTTACGCGTCAACCGTCTTCTTCATACTCGGATATTTACTCCAATCACCCGATAACGAATCGAGATAATACACCATTAGTCTCGAAAGATCCATAGCAACCAACACCCAGTGACCACTGTAAAATAAAACAAAAATTTAGATGCATGAAAATTTTCTATGTAAAAGATATACATAGATTAGAATGAAATTATTAGAAAGAAAATCTAACCCGTTGCCAGAATTAAACGGTAAAAAATACAAACTGGGTGTAGTATTATCGCCGGCCGCCATGAATCTATCGACTAGTTCATTCTTTACGGATGTTGGATTTTTCGTTATAAGCATTGTGTTGATACGGGAAGCAGCAACAAAATTGAATCGGTTACACAATTTAGTTCCCCGCATCAATGTTACATACATATACCTTAAATAGAAACATAATAAACATTAGACTACTCATTGAAATGTGTAAATAAATTGTTCAACTAAGTAAATAATAGATTGATCGGAGTACCATATGTATGTATGAATGACAGCGATGCCCAAATCTTCGTGTTCAAAAAGTTGTTGCATGTCCTCCTTTGCAATTATTTCGGAATGAGCAATTCCGAAAACACCTTCATCAAAATCTACACTACGGATGGCGCCGTGTATAATATCGGACTCTTCCACCATTTTCTCAAGACGCATCATAATTTGAGATTTTGTCCCGGACGTCGTTGGAATATCGTTACCAGCTTTTTTCAACTTTCGACCGGGAACCTAAAAATTCATATAAATTAAATCATGACTTTTTGTGATGCAACAGAATCGTTGTGTATATAATTCAATGGGTATATATATTTGTACCTCTTTTTGAGATGCAACCGACTCGATGCGTCTTGAAATCCCTTTACCAGCTTTATGCGTGGGTCTTGTAGGAGTCTAACATTACCATGTAATAAGGATTGATTAAATATCATAATTGTAGCTGAATTGAAATGTGAATACTAAATATTCATAATCATTTAGAACATATATACCTCGGCATCTGGGAAAATTAGATTTGACGACCATCCAACAAAGGATCCGACTGCATCTCGCATCAACGTTGTCTCTGAAACAACGTCAGGTAATGGTAGAAGCGCGTCGGTATCTAATACAAGGTCAACCGAAACTTTCATATATCCCACCGGGAGGGGATTATGGTGAAGTAATTCACCCGAAGTGTTGTGCACTTTTCCCTTGCCAACCATGCGATAAGTTGGTGACGATAGATACAGCTGACAAGGTGTAATGCCCTAAACCAATAATAAATGTTATTATTAACGTGTATATGTGTCAAGTAAAAAAGTGCTATTTTAATTTCATAATAACATATATAATTACCTCGGGAAATTTCGGTTGACAATTGATACTAGCTCGGTCACTAGTATCTTTTGCCTCGGAGCCGCACCTTTCCTCTCTATACCTTGCATTCTCCTTTTGCAGTTCGAGTACTTGTGCCCTTAACTCCGCCAAGGTCTCCATCACCTCTTTGTTGGTAGGATTTTTTGTTTTTGGTTTTTTATAAAATGACGACGGAGTCACACCAAAACCCTTACCCCTCACACGACCGAAATACTCAGGAACATTTAGTACTCGACTAAGTACGCTCCTGCAATCCTGGACCTCGGTTGAAGGTAAGGTTTGGGATAAAGTCTCCTGAAATATTATTAGAGGAGATTAAAAATGAATTATATGTCTAACAAAATTTTCGATATAATTAAATAAATAATGTTACATATACTTACACATTCGTCATAAACATTTTGAACCGCTTCAACGACAGCCCCATCCTTCCCAACCCGAGCAGCCTTCCACAATACGTGCTCCGGAAGAGATGTTGCGTCACTTTTCTCCTCGGCTAGCTACAAATTGAATCAGATTATAAGATCATCAACTATAACATATTGTGACAATGTATAAGCTCATAGCATTTGAATATACTCACAATTCTTTGTTGTAACCGTGCATATCCCGTACGCCCTTTTTTGTACGGATACGCGGGTTTTGATGCCCTTTTCCGATTTTTGTCGCTTACTTCCTGGATAAAAAAGTTTAAGGCATATTAGAACCAAGTAACTTAACAATTGTATAATACCATAATTAATAGACATTACATGGAATTTTTCGTTTCTTCGTTTGGCGACAAAGTTATCCCATTCTTCGGCTGAAATAATCTCCGCATACTTCATTGGCCGTTCTGCTTCAACAAAGTTTCCTTCCTCATCCTTGAGAAATTTGTTGGACAAAAAGGATCGAAATCCTCGGAGTCTTTTTCCGGCCAATTGAATACAATATTTTTGCCGGCTTTCATCGATGTGAAAGGATCTCTAAAAAACATATAAATGGAGTGTGTTATTATAAGTAATATTATAACAATATATGGTCAACAAATAGTCAACAAAAAAAACATATAATAATATATGGTAAGTACCTGTATCTCGGACCATATTTTTTCTTTGCCAACCTTCAATTCCGGACTTCTCCAATTATCACATGTAATCGGAATATGTTGTCGAACAAGGGAACCAATGTAACTTGCCAACATTGAACCGTTAGGCTCAATTAGTTGGTCTTCAGCACTCCAATGTACTTCGAATTTTTCACCCTTGTCTCTTGCACGAATGATTGACTTCATAACAGTCAATCCTCGTTTGATTTCTTTTTCAACATTGTTACGTGATCCACTCGCGTCATGGGTATCGTCTTGGTTAGCCATTTTATCTGTAATATAGAAATGATTCAATAAGACCCAAGTAAGACAATGACCATATTCGTGAAGCTACACAAAAAATACATTCATATACCTTCCATTTCTCTCATGTTACAACAATCTAAACTCTCTCTTTTTTTCATCATTATTGAATACAAACTCACACACACCTACTGCATACAAAAGACCAATGCAAACTTATGGTGTTTGGAACATGAACAAACTTGCATCCATAATCATCAAACTTCCAAGCACAAGCTCAAACACACTCCAAATGACATCAGTTTTCAATCAGAAATAAAAAACCTTACAACAAGGTGCTCATGAACACCATATAGTGCTCGTTTGCCCTAAACAACATTAATCAACATAATGCACAAAATGTAAAACTCAGTTTAGAAAATGCCCTAATCAAACACCTGAAGAAAGTGAACGGTAACGATGGAGAAGAGAAATACCTTCAAGGTGACGGTAACGATGGAGAAGAAAGTGAACAGTGACGGTGGACGCAGATAACTCAGTGAACATGAACGCAACAGCAGAAAAAGGCGACGGCGACGACGACGGTGAGGGAGGGAGAACGAACGGAGGACGAGAGTAATCGCAGTAGAGAGAAAACCCAGTTACGTAAACGAAATAGCTAATAGAGAGGGAAAATAAAGAGACATGCAGTATATATGTTATAATTTTAATGTTTAATAAAGGGGACCTTAGAGGGCGCTTGTGTAAAAAAAGAGCCCTCTAAAGGGAGCCTAAGAGGGCGCTTCTAAAAGTGCTCTCTAAGGCTTTCCAAAAGCGCTTTATAAACTGGAAATGTACATGGACTTAGAGAGCGCTTTTTTAAAAGCGCCCTCTAAGGGTACCCTTAGAGGGCGCTTTTAAAAAAGCGTCCTCTATTGGTGTCCCTCCATTTCCTCATTATTTTTTCGCTTCACTTTAGAGGGCGCTTTGTTACAAAAGCACCCTCTAAAGTGCGCTATTGTACATGGACTTAGAGAGCGCTTTCTTAAAAGCGCCCTCTAAGGGTACCCTTAGAGGGCGCTTTCATAAACGCGCCCTCTATTGGTGTCCCTCCATTTCCTCATTATTTTTTTGCTTCACTTTAGAGGGCGCTTTGTTATAAAAGCGCCCTCTAAAGTGCGCTGTCTATTCCTCCTTATTTTTCTCTTCACTTTAGAGTGCGTTTCTTTAAGAAAGCGCCCTCTAAGGTGCGCTGTCTATTCCAGTTTTTGGCGTAGTGAATCATATACATACACATTCATACATCATATATTTCATTATGCATTTTATTGCATTTGATTCCTTATTTCTGATCCCCTGCTATTGTGATATTATTTTCCTATGCAGATTTGGTGCGTCTGTCCTCCTTCAATAGTAGAGTGTCAGCCCCTTAAGCAGAAAGAGTTTAACCTTTCTCATTCCCCACTGAGTTATTTCCTCGTGGATGATTATTATTTCAGTTTCCTCCCCTGTTAATTATTTGGATGGAACCACTCCCCTTGAGTTATGTCCTCATTCGGTCGAGTCTTTGTTGATCGTTTATTTCTAGCTCTTACCTAGATAGATACTTTTGGTCCCTTGAGAGTCTATTACCCAGTAACTGGTAATATTCCTCTCGATTTTTGAGTACGTTACTTTTTTCCAACACCCGGTAAAATGTAATCTACTTCCTTTGATTCCCCCAGCGGGTTTGTTTTCACGATTCCCCAAGCAGTCCATCCTTGATATGTTCATCCTAACCGATGACGAATATTATCCCTTTGTGGTATTCTACCCAGTACAAAGGTAGTTGTAATCCCTATTTCATTCCCCTTAGAGTCAATTCTTGATATGTTCATCCTAACCGATGACGGATTTTCTCCCTTCGTGGTTTTCTACCTAGTAAAAGGTAGTTATAAATCCTGCTTTCCCCTGTTGAGTCTATCCTTGATATGTTCATCCTAACCGGTGACGAATATTCTCTCTTTGGTATTCTATCAAGTAATTGATAGATATAATTCCTATTTTTCCTCGGCAGTCTATCCTTGATATGTTCAGCCTAACCGATGACATATATTCTTGCTTTTGAGTTTATCCTTGATATGTTCACTTTAACCATTGACGGATATTTCCTCGTTGGTCTTCTGCCCAGTAACAGGTTGTTGTAAATCCTATTTTTCCCAACAGGCTATTCTTACCCAGCAATCGGTAACAAATACACCGCTTTTTCCTCAGCGAGTCATCCTTGGTATGTTTACCCTAACCGGTAACGGATGTCCCTCTGTCAGGGTATATTATCTTCCTATCCAGTAAATGGTAATAGATGATATACTTCCAATACTCCTGTGTTGAAGTTCACTCTTCCCTAGTTAAGTTTGAGTGCGTATTTCCTCAGTGAAGTCTCCAATCCCCTGTTTGGTTCAGGTAGTTCAGTTTTGTTCTGATCTACCCATTTCCCCTGAAGAGTTTTTCCTTAACCTCAACCGAGTCTTTCCATCGAATTCCTCTCGTGTCTCCAGCAGTTTTTAAGTCGCAGCCTAGCCTATGCATACCCGCTTATACCCCAGAGTCCCTGTCTCCCCAGTGATTTTTTCCCCATGCTCTTGTGGAGTTCCAGTCTCTCCGGATTCTTTTCCTTTGTGGTAATATTTCCCCGCGAAGATTATTTTTAACATTCATATCATATGCATCATGAGGTCTCTTAAGGACCAAAATTTGCTTCTATATGTTATTATTTAACTCAATTCTACTAAGTTGATACAAAGATTTTAACCTTCACATCCTCAGTCATAATTTCCTTAAATAGGGGCAGCTGTAAGACCCCAATTTTGACCCTAAGATCCCTCATGCTATCTCACCATTTGCATTGGCTTTGGGATCACACCTAGGTATCCTCCTTACCCCTCATTCAGTGGGTTTGCATTGGGATAGGTCACCAAGCACATTTGATTGTATCATACTTTATTTTTCATTATTTACTAACCAAAATGCCAAAAATATGTCTATGTATAGTTTGTTACTTTTGTAGGTAGTGTATGTGTTCACCCATGCTCCATCAAGCTCATATCTAGGGTTTACGACGCTCAATGAAAGGAGATCAATCAAGAAATGGTTTGAATTGGTTCTAGACACCATATATGGATCCCCATGGTATTCACATATTATTTTGATCAAGAATTCATCAAGAGTTTGAAGCTTGTTAGCCTTGGAAGCCCTAATTCATCTGGGTATCTTGTGTGACTTCCTCAACAAGTTTATTCAACATTTGATCAAATATATCAAGGGATACTTCATATTACATCATCTAACATATATATGATCCTCCACGAGTCCCAAAGATCAAGAGAATATCAAGTTTGCAAGATGGTTCATGGTGGTTGACCAGAGAAATTCAACTGGTCAAAACTGGGGTTCCCTAGACCATATCTCCCACAATGTTTGTCATATGAAAATTATTACAAGATAAAAGTTACTGATATGACATTCCAAACAACTTTCATTTTGAAGTCAAGATATATTTTTTCTTGGAAAGTATTTTTTATGCTGAAAGATTATAGGTCATTTTGTCTGAACCCTATTTAGGAGGTAAATTTCCAAGGACCATAACTTCTCAATTTTTATGAGATGAAATCCATTCAAGTTCCATGATCAAATTCAATATGTCATTTTCGACTTTTGTGTTTGTAATAATTTCAAATTCAACTTTCAAATGCATGTTCCAAGAGGAAATATTATAGGTCATTTTGGGCCATTACCATTGAACAAGTGATTTTCCTCAACTTCTAAAATGCATAACTCCTTCATGCCAAATCCAAATGAGGTCAAATTTGTGACCAAATTGAAGAGGTTTGAAATATCTACAACTTTTATGAAGGAACTTTTTCCATTTGAAGTACATAGCAAAAGTTATTCAAGGTGGAAGAAGTGAACATTTGGCTTGGTACTTAGAAAATTTTCAAATATGTTTAATTTCCCAAACTTTGACGTCAAAATTCATCATGATCCAAGCTTCAAATGGAAAAGTGTTCAACATGAAAGTTATTCCCCTTGATATCACCTTTCCAAAAAGTCCAAGATCACATAATTTGGGCAAATAATGAAGAACTTGCGCATGGGTTCTTTTCAAGGGACCAATTGGATGAATTTCACCTTCACATTTCAAATTCAAATGCATGACCATATAACATGATTTCAACATGATACACAAGCATTTTTGGACCTGAACACATCACTTGATGGGCCTATCACATGCCCATGCAAGCATGCAATGAAAATTTCTAAATTTGGCAAAATTTGGAAGTGTGTGGAAATGAATCACATTGGCTATAAATACAACCCTCGTGGCTTAGAATTGAGGACCTTAAGCCCAAGCTTTGAACCTCCAATCCAAACCCTCACCATTAAAGGATAATCTTGAAGGTTTTTATTTGAAAATAGAGCTTTAAATCTCGTTCTATTTTGAGATTGAAACTCCAAGATTACAAGCATCTCTTTGATCTTAATCACCTCTTCCAAGCTTCTGAAGCCAAGCCAAGCACAATTGGGATCAAGATCAAGCAAGGTTGAAGCTCATTCGAAGGTAATTTTTTTATAATTTTCATCTCTTCGATTATCCCTCAATTCTTCACTATTCTTTGTGATTTTTGGTTGGCTGAAGTCCTACCAATGTAGGCAACAAGATTGAGTTTCTTTGAGGTCAAATCGAAGCAACTTAGTTCATGATCCTCAAAATTCAAATCCCTGTATCTTTTTATATACTTGGAATTGGAGAAAATTGAGGCTAGATTCGAGCTTCTGGGCATTTTTTCTTTAAATCCATGTCCTTGTTTTTAATTTTGGTGGTGGTTGGTGGTGGACCAGTCCGGTGAGGTCCACCGGAGAAGGCAACCGGAGCCCTAGCTCTGGTGATTGTTGACAATGTCCTGAACCATCAGATCTTCTCCCCATCTTCTAATTCTGGCCTTCACTTCTGATTACCACATGTGTACACGCATTGACTGTGATACATGATGGAGCGCATGTTTTGGCCATCAGCCTTCTACCTCAATTAATGAGGGAGATCTGATGGCTCTTGTTTTTTTTGTATTTTCTGATTTTTCATTTAATTGCTTTTTTTTTGTTTAATTCATAATAATTTTATTTTTAATCCAAAAAATATGGGACTTTCACCAAAAATATTTAAATATTTTTATCTTTCATTTTCTGAATTAAAATTATTTTTTGGATTAATTTTGAAAATTTTCATGAATTAAATGTTTTTGTGCATACTTTTAATTGTTTAAAAATACTCCTGACTTTTCAAAAATAATGAAATTTTTTGTCTAAGGTCCTTTGACATTGTTTGACCTAGGATAAATCTATTGGCCATTTATTTGGTGTTTTGAAGAGGTTTTAGGTTTTGACCAATTTAATTTGTATTTTAATGCATTTTTAAATTGTTTTTAATTGATTAATTTTGTAAAAATTATGTTGAGCCATTTTTATGGTCTTGTGATGTTTGACTATTTGTTTGGGCCTTCGTCAAGGTTGATTTGAATTTTGTTGGATTAAAATCATTGAATTTAGGGGATTGATGAAATGTACATTTCATCTCCCAAAATGAATGAATGATTTTAATTTGATAAAATTCCTCCCTTGACCAATTTGTGTTTCTCTCATTCCTATCTCCCTTCATCTTCAACCCTATTCTTCCCCATTCCTTTCATTGACCAATGAAATCTCAAATATCCTAAGGCTAATTGGTTCATCAATGACCTTGTGTCAAATGAACCAATACAAGTATGGATGAGATAGGTCCATCCCTCTTGATCTTTTCTTTTAGTGTGTGGTATGTTTTAGGAGTTTGGTTCATTATACCAAATCTCTAACATGCATTAACACCTAAATTTTTATTTCTCGACCTCAGATAGTTGTGAGAAATAGGTATTCCCAAGAGATGGGCATACTCCTCTAACATAGGCATAAGCTGATAATCAGGAAAAGTGAAGCAACGGTAGAGAGGATCCTAAAACTGAACCAAAACACTCAAAAGTCCTTCAACCACATCAGTAGATAACACATATAGAAGATTCCCACGGCGTTTCTTGAAGTCTAAGGGATCTAATGCAAAACATGATAGCTTCCTCAGCTCTTTCAAATATGGACATCTGAAACTGTACTTCTTAGTGTTCCTTCGTCCATAATCCATGGTATGAAAATATTTGCAAATAAAGCCTCAGTTCCTTGAAGTTATTTTTTTGTGTAATAAATGTTATGATGTGCATGAATGCATGAATGCAACAATTACAAATAAGGGATCACACATAAGGCAAATAAATAAAGGTCAAGGGATGAATCAAGTCATTGTCAAGATCAATCATCCATTTTGGTGGATTATAGTTTTCACCTTATCAACACCCAAGTTCCATTAGTATTGACAAGACTTAATTGGATCAACCAAGAATCAAAGAGTTTGTTGTGACTCACGAGCATGGAGTCAGGTTAAGAACCATCCCAAAGGAGTGTACTAAGGATAAGAACCTATAGATCATGTTCTAAAAAGTTTCCAGAGTCTTAATTCCATCTATTGGATATTATAGGTTAGGATGACTGACTCATCAACCCATAATATTCTCAAGAGAAACTCGTCTGAGTATAGTACCGCGTAACAACTGTTATCAAGTCTATACCTGAATAGTCTCTGCACTATGTCCTAAACAGGCCAAGTTAGGTTAAATGTTCTACGATCCTCAGCTTCTCGGGCCCCAAATCAGAGAAAGTAATGCCTAACCACAAATAACTTGTGTCACATCAATAGCTCCAAAAGGGTCTCCACTGAGAAGATGGGTCTCAAGCCAACTTGTTAAGGACTATTCCACATAAGTCGAACATGACTATACTGTCCTCCTATCTTAATTGCACTCAAGTTCGGGTTAGAACTTATCTCACCACTCAGAGACCACCAAGCACAACAAACAGATTATATCACAAAAAAATATACAAACATCAAATATATAATTATATACACATAAAAAAGTAGGCTAAACCTACTGAGGACTACTCCCAGCCGAGTCGCCACTTAATTTATGTAGCGGTAAATTCATGACCATTAAGATATGGATAAACTTAACATCAATAAAACCAGAGTCGCCACCGCGCTTTTATGGTTTCCAAAGGAAAAGGGAAAATTACGAACAAAACCCAAAGATAAGAAGTTTTCAAATCAAAAGTAATAAAATGCCAGAGATTACAGGTAAGAGGGTTGGTTACACAAAGGAAAGGTGTTAGAATACAAAGTGTCCTAGGTACTCCTAGGGAGCCCTTTTTTTATGTGTGTATGTGTTTTGGTATAAATGATGTTTGCAATAAATAGTGTGTGGGCATGAGAAAAGAATTTATAAATTATATTTTTGTGTTTGTCAAGACCTTCGGACTTGTGCCTACGTACCAACATAAAAAATGAGGGATCAAAACCTCGTAGTTCCTGGTATCAATTTCCAAATGAGTAGATTGCTTTTAATCAAAAATTAAGTTTACAAGAGGCACAAAGGAGCCTACAAAAGGTTTGAATAAGTGTTAGTTATTTTCTTCTTTTTGAAATTTTAAGTCAATATGATTAGATTCATTTACAACATTGATTTAAGAAAAGAGTTTAAAAATGCAATGGCATAAGGCCAAACTTTCTAATTTGAAATAGAGTCTAAGTTTTTAAAATCACAAGCAAAGAAAGTTTTTGAAAAGGGTAAGAGATTTGAAATTGAAGAAGTGGGAGGAGATGAAGAGACTAATCCTAAGCATAAAAATTAAAAGTTAAGACTTGAAAAGATCTGACCAATGGGATGCAATCCAACAGACAAGAATGTCATATAGAAAACCCAATTTGCCTTTGGACTTTGAATCAAGCAATATCGACAAGAAAATAGCAATATGGAGAGAAAAGCATCAAATAAAGATAGCCACATCCAAGCAAGCAACTTCACAGCTAACAGTCTTCTTTATCTTCTCATGTATCAAATGACATACTCCTTGATTAGCTCAAAATAAAGCAATAGACACAGGTTCAAAGTAATAGTTGCATCAAGACCATGTAATATATGAATTCATGTGGATACCAATACTTGCATCAAATGAAAGCTCAAATCATAATAACTTGGTCTCATAAATGTTGGCATTGGCTAAGTCCTTTTGCATAGGGAATGTTGCCTAATTCTAAGTTCAAAAGCTCATATCAAATTCAAAAGTCCACACAAACATTTTTGTAGGATTTTTGTTGTTTATTAAGTATTTTAAGGTCCTAAGACCACAAACACAAACAAAATACACAAGCAAATATATACAATCACAATATATGACTCAAATGAGCAAAGTGAAAATGGCATAAATATAAACAAGTTGAATGATATGTAAATGATAAATGAAATGGTAAATTACTTGAATTTAAATTTCATAAAGTAAATGACTTGAAAATAAAAGCAACATTAATAAAAGTTAGTCAAATGTTAATTGATTAGATGTTAGTGGAGTTTTACTTTTCAATTGATTAAGTCATTCTTCGGAGAACACTCAACCCTCTATTCACAAGCATGGATCCTTGAACCAAGACATCTTCCAAAGGAAGGAAAAAAGGCCAAGTTTCCACACAATACAATGAAAGAGGGGAGACTTGCAATCTCTCTTACTAGAATGTTATGTCTTTAGGGTCAAAATTTGGTGCTATGTTAAGCAATCGTAATTTGACTTATGTAGAAGTCACAACTATCTGAGGCCGGGCAATATAAATTTTGGTGTTAATGCATGTTAGAGATATGGTATAATGAACCATACTCCTAAAACATACCACATACACAAAAGAAAAAGATCAAATGATGGACATATCTCATCCATACTTGTATTGGTTCATCTAACACAAAGTTATTGATGAACCAATTACCCATAGGATATTGAGACTTCATTGGTCGATGAAAAGGATGAGAGAAAATGGGATTGAATATGAAGAGGGAGGGGAGACAAGAGAAACAAAACTTGATCATGGGATGAATTTTATCAAATTAAAATCATTCATTCATTTTGGGAGATGAAATGTACATTTCATCAATCCCCTAAATCCAATGATTTTAATCTAACAAGAGTCAAATCAACCTTGACCAAGGCCTAAACACATAGTCAAACTTCACAAATCAATAAAAATGGCTCAACATAATTTCTACACAATTAATCAATTAAAAATCAAATTAAAAATGCATTTAAATAAATTTAGTTTGGTCAAAACCTAAAACCTCTTCAAAACACCAAATAAATGGCCAAGAGATTTATCCTATGTCAAACAAGGTCAAAGGACCCTAGACAAAAAATTTCAATATTTTTGAAATGTCAGAAGTATTTTTAAACAATTAAAAATATGCACAAAAACAATTAATTCATGAAAAATATCAAAGTTAATCCAAAAAATGATTTTAATTCAAAAAATGAAAGAGGAAAATATTTAAAGATTTTTGGTGAAAGTCCCATATTTTTTGGATTAAAAATGAAATTAATATGAATTAATCTAAATAAATGAACTAAATAAAAAATACGAAAATAAAAATAAATTCAAAAAAACAACGGCCGTCAGATCTCCATCATTAATTGAGGTGGCATTTTTGATGGCCAAGCGCGTACTATCCACGATGGTCCTTAGTCAATGCATTACAGGCTTGGTAATCAAATTGGACGTATGAGATTAGAACATGAGAACCGGATCAGATGGTCTGGATTGATCCAGCGAACCACCAGAGCCCTAGCTCCAGTCATCTTCTCCGGTGATCACCACCGGTCTGGTTCAGGCTCAACTCCATGGAAAATGAAAACTGGATACACTAATTTGAAGGAAAAATGCTCAGGAGCACGAATCTGACCTCAATTTTCTCCAATTCCAAGTATATAAAAAGATATAGGGATTTGAATTTTTAGGATCATGAATTGAGTTGCTTCAATTTGACCTCAAAGCAACTCAATCTTCTTGCCTACATTGATAGGACTTCAGAAAACCAAAAATCACAAAGAATGGTGAAGAATTGAGGGAGAATCGAATAGAAGAAAATTCTGAAAATTCACCTTCAATGAAGCTTCTGATTGGCACGATCTTGATTCCAATTGTGCTTGGCCTTGCTTTAGATGCTTATTGGAAGTGATTAGGATCAGGAAAAGGCATGGACTCTTGGAGTTTCAATCTCAAAATAGATGGAGATTTGAAACTTGATTTTCAAAGAAAACCTTCAAGATTATCCTTCAATGGTGGGGGTTTGGGAAATTAGGTTCAAAGCTTGGGCATGAGGTCCTTAAGTCTGAGAAATAAGGGTCTTATTTATAGCCAGTGAGATTCATTTCCACACACTTCCAAATTTGGCAAAAATGAGAAATTCCCTTTGCATGCTTGCATGGGCGTGTGATAGGCCCATCAAGTGATGTAATCAGGTCCAAACATGAGTGAGGATCATGTTGAAATCATGTTATAAGGCCATGCAATCGTTTATGAAAAATGTAAGTGGAAATCATCCAAGTGGTTCTTCATATTGCACCCATGTGCAAGTCTTTCATCCTTTGCCAAATGAGAGGATCTTGGACTTTTTGGAAAGGTGAGATCATGGGTAACAACTTTAATGTTGAAAACTTTTTCATTTTAAGGTTGGATCATGATGAATATTGAGGTGGAAGTTTGGGAAATCAAACATATTTGAAAATTTTCTAAGTCCCAAGTCAAATGTTCACTTCTTCCACCTTGAATAACTTTTTCTATGGATTTCAAATGAGAAATGTTCCTTCATCAAAGTTGTAGCTATTTAAAACCTATTAAATTTGGTCATGAATTTGAACTCATTTGGATTTGGCATAAAGGAGTCATGCATTTTAGAAGTTGAGGAAAATCACTTGTTCAATGGTATTGACCCAAAATAACCTATAATGTTTCCTCTTGGCACATGCATTTGAAAGTTGAATTTGAACTTCCTTCAAACATGAAAGTAGAATTAGACACCTTGAATTTGATCATAAAATTTTAATGGCTTTCATATCATAAAAATTGAGCAAGTTATGGTCTTGGGAAGTTGACCTCCAAACTAGGGTTCAGACAAAATGACCTATAATCTTTCACCATAAAGGATGAACTTACAAGCATACGTAGCTCTTGAATTCAACATGAAAGTTGGTTTGAATGTCATTTTGAGTAACTTTGATCTTGGAATCATTTTCATATGACAAAAATTGTAGGAGATAGGGTCTAGGGAACCCCAGTTTTGACCAGTTGACTTTCTCTGATCAACCACCATGAACCATCTTGCTAGCTTGACATTCTATTGACTTTTGGGACCTAGGGAGGATCATATATGCATAAGATGATGTAATGTGAAGTATCCCTTGAAATATTTGATTAATTGTAGAATAAACATGTTGAGGAAGTCACACAAGATACCCAGATGAATTAGGGTTTCCAAGGCAAACAAACTTCAAACTCTTGATGATTTCTTAATCCAAATGATATGTGAAGATCATGGGGATCCATGTATGGTGCTTAGAACTAATGTGAACCATTTATTTATTGAACTCCTTGCATTGAGGGTTTCAAACCCTATATATAAGCTTGATAGAGCATAAATGAGCATACACACTTCCTACAAAAGAAACAAACTATAAATTGGCATATTTTTGGTGTTTTAGTTAGTAAATAATGAAAAACGAAGTATGATACAATGAAAAATGTGCTTGGTGATCTCTCCCAATGCAAACCCAATGAATGAGGGGTAAGGAGGATGCTAAGGTGTGATCCCAATGCTAATGCATATGATGATATAGCATGAGGGACCTTATGGTCAAAATTTGGGGTCTTACAATTGCCCCTATTTAAGGACGATCTAGCTGAGGAGATGAAGGTGAAAATCTTCATATTGACTTAGTAGAATGGACTTAAATAACAACATAGAAAAAAATTGGTCCCTAAGAGACCTCATGATACATATGATATGAATGCTAAAAATAATATATGTGGGGAAAATATTGCCACAAAGGAAAAGAATCCAGGGAGACTTAAAGTCCACAGGAATATAACGCATTCAATAAGGAAAACTCACTGGGGATACAACTACTCTAGGGAAAAAGTTGTGTGTAGATCAGGCTATGACTTTGAAACTGCTGAGGACACAAGGGTAATTCTATGAAAATAAATCAATGGAAATACTCAGCCGGGGATAAATGGAAAATTTGTAGGGGAAGCGGGTAAATCAAAATAAAACTGAAATACTCGAACCAAACAGGGGATTGACGACTTCACTGAGGAAATGTGCACTCAAACTCAACTGGGGAAGAATGAACTTGAACACAGGAGTACCAGAAGTATATTATCCATTACCATTTACTAGGTACGGGGATAACATAATCTGACAGAGAGTCGTCAGTTACCAGTTAGGGTAAACATATCAAGGATGACTCGCTGAGGAAATAAGGTATGTTCGTCACCGGTTACTAGGTAAGAAAAAACTGTTAGGGAAAATATCGAACAGGATTTACAACTACCGGTTAATGGGCATAAGACCAAAGAAAGAGAATATTCGTCACTGGTTAAATTGAACATATCAAGGATAGACTCAAAGAGAAGAATATCCGTCATCAGTTAGGATGAACATATCAAGGATATACTGCCGGAGAAAAGTAGGAATTATATCTATCAGTTACTAGATAGAATACCGAAAAGAGAATATCCGTCACTGTTTAGGATGAACATATCAAGGCTAGACTCAGCAGGGAAAAGTAGGATTTACAACTACCGGTTACGGGGTAAAAGACCACAAAGAGGAGGAAACCTGTCATTGGTTAGGATGAACATATCAAGGATTAAATCTCTAGGGAATGAAATAGGGATTATAAATACCTTTTTACTGGGTAGAAAACCAAAAGGGGAGAATATCCATCATCGGTTAGGATGAACATAAATCAAGGATAAACTACCTGGGGAAACGTAAAACGAATTCAATGGGGAAAGATATGAGGAAGTAAATTACTTTTATCGGGTATTGGGTAAGAGTAAGGTACTCACAAATCGAGAAGAATATTACCAATTACTGGGTAATAGGCTCTCGAGGGACCAAAGTATCTATCTAGGTAAGAGCTAGAAAGAAACTGTCAAACAAAGACTCGACCCGGTGAAGATATAACTCAGGGGGAGTGGTTTCATCTAGATAATCAACTAGGGAGGAAGATGAAATAATAACCATCCACGAGGAAATAACTCAATGGGGAATGAGAAAGGCTAAATTCTTTTTGCTTAAGAGGCTGACACTCTACAATTGAGGGAGGACAGACGCACCAAATCTGTATGGGGAAGCATAATGTCACCATAGCAGAGGATCATAAAAATAAGGAATCAAACATGCGATAATAATGCATAATGAAATATCGGATGTACGAATGTATATGTATATGTATATGTATACGTATATATGATTGATGATTATGCTGACAAAACAATCGCAAAGGATACATATGTCACTGATTTGAATCATTGTTACAACACTCGGCTAATCTCGATAGGATGAAGGCATCAACTGGAGAAAAAGTTAAGGATGAAAATAAATCACATATCTCAAAATAGCTCGACCTTGACTGGGGAAAGAGAAAAGATTTGCTGAGGATCTACATCATCAGCTCTGCATGGATTTTTAGGTTAACACCATAGCAAAATAGGAGACAACCTTGTAGAGGAATGTGAGGTAATGGGAAGTCATCTTTCGGACTGGCTCTGTTTAAATCCCAGTAATCGACACACATCCTGACTTTACCGTCCTTCTTCGGCACGGGTACGATATTGGCCACCCACGGGGGATAGTTGGTAACTGCCGGAAAACCCGCATCCAATTGCTTCTGAACCTCCTCTTTGATCTTGACAGCCATGTCAGGACTAGTTCTGCGAAGCTTCTGCTTTACCGAAGGACAATCTTCTTTGAGGGGTAGCCTGTGCACCACACTATCTGTATCCAACCCAGGCATATCTTGATACGACCATGCGAATATCTCCACATATTCTCTCAACATTTCAATCAGCCCTCTCTTGACAGATTCCTTCAAAGCAGCCCCAATCTTGATCTCTCTCTTGGCGTCCTCAGTACCAAGGTTAATGACTTCCAACTCTTCCTGATGAGGTTGGATGACCCTTTCCTCCTGTTTCAATAATCTGACCAATTCTTTGGGGAGTTCACAATCTTCCTCACTCTCCTCTTCGGCTTGGTAAATGGGATTATCGAAATCATACTGAGCCATAACAGAACTGTTTTTAGTGGAGTCCGCGAGATCGATTCTGCATGTTTAATGCTTTATTTTAGAAAAGAGTTCAAAAAAGTCACAAAAACAAAAACATTGCCATTTTTAATGTTTTGAAAATGAAGATAAAAACAGAAAGACAGTGAGCACAAATTTGTCTGCAAAACGTCCTTTATTAATGATAATCATTGAAAAACATGATGTGACCCTACAATGAACCACTACGCCCCGGGAAAAACATAGGGTTTTGTGCAAAATGAAAAAAAAAGAAAATTACTCTGTCTGAAGAGTAACTTGGACTATTTCTTCGGCTGTCTAATTGTTCACCATCTCCCCTAGAGCACACGGGCGCACCCAATTGTCCAGATCACAATCACTGTCACCATCTTCACTACCAGCTGCAAAGACGTCACCATGATTCATCAACCCAACGCTGGTGAAGGTACTCGGCCCTTTCTAAACACCCTGCTCCGACTGAAGCGGCTGATAACCGATACCAAATTTATCTTCTTTCGCGGGCATGTCAATCATCTTGCCCCAGCCTTCTGCATTACCAGAATTAACAACCTCCACAGCTTGCTTGTATGACGCAATTGAGGCACCTGGCTTCTTCTGATCAACAAAAGCCACCTTCTCAATGTCAATGGTCTCGAAAGCTTGGCACAGAGTTTCATGAATTTCGCCATCCATCTCCACATACTTGAAGGAAGATAGATGACTCACAAGAATGTCCTCCTCGCCACACACAGTCACAACCTGACCATTCCATACATACTTCAGCTTCTAATGGAGAGTTGACGAAACTGCCCCAGCCCCATGTATCTAGGGACGCCCTAACAAGCAACTATATACTGGTTGGATATCCATCACATAGAAGACAATGTTGAACACTTATGGGCCAATCTTCACGGGCAATGTGACCTCACCAAAAACTGATCGTTTGGATCCATCAAAAGCACGAACGATGAGATCACTCGGAGTGAGCACAACCCCTTCAACATCTAGCTTGCTCAGAACCTTCTTGGGCAACACATTCAACGACGAGCCAGTATCCACCAACACATGCGACAACACTGCGCCTTTGCACTCCATGGTGATATGTAGAGCTCTATTATGGTTGCGACCCTCAGGTTTCAGATCCAGGTCTGTGAACCCCAACCCATGTCGTGTGCTGACATTTGCAATAACACCCTCAAGTTGGTTGACAGAAATCTCTTGAGGCACGTAAGCCAGATTCAACATTTTCAGCAAGGCGTTACGGTGTGCCTCAGAACACATAAACAATGAAAGGATAGAGATTTTCGACGGAGTTTGGTTCAGCTGGTCCACAATCTTATAATCACTTTTCTTGATGATCTTCATGAACTCCTCTACATCTTTTTCAAAAGAACCCTCAGGCACCTCCTTCTGCACTGGTCCTTCTTCAGCCACCGCTTGCTTCCCTTTTGCTTTGGCAAGAGCCTCAGCATTGTTGTCTCTCAAAGTCTGTGGTGCGAATAGACGACCACTTCTAGTAAATCCTCCAGGTCCTCCCACATTGTCCACAGCCGGACCAACGGTTACAGGAGCTTTAACCGGCACACCAATTGTCACTAGAGCCTGATTCACTGGTCTGGTCTGACTTTCTGACCTTCTGTTACTACGAAAAGCATTATCATACTTCCAAGGAACTGCCCTACTATTCTCAACAGGTCCTCTACCAGAAACAACAATAGTGACAGGAGTACCAACAGTTACTGGAGCAGATATGGTTACAGGGGTACCAACAGCTACGGGTGCACTAACAGTTCTTGGGGCACGTCCAGGACCCTCAGACGGTTTGAAGTAAATGGTGACAGTTGATACCACCCCACGATCTTTCACCACACGATTAAACTGTAGGCAACCATCATCAATCAAACCCTGGATACCTCTTCTCAACTTTTCACAACCATTCTCATGTTCATCACAAACTGAACATCTTTCATCACAACCCGGGAACACTCCCCCTTTCAACAGACGTTCTTTCACCACAAGCAATGACGTCTGAACATCGTCAACATTGACTACCAAATCCACAACCTCCTCACCTTCCACATTGTTCACCCTGGGCCCACCATGTTGAGGCATATGGTTGTTCACAACATTCGGAACAGGAGCAAAGTTGATTGTTTTGGCATCAATCAAATCCTGGACCTTATGATGGAAATCCCGACAATTCTCAATATGATGCCTCGGTGCACCGGAGTGAAAGTCACAACGGACGTTGGCATCATACCCAGCAGGTATCTTCGTTAATGGAGCCATGGTGCGCAGTTCCACAAACCCCAACCTGAGCAGTTTAGGAAGCAATTCAGCGTATGTCATCGGCAACGGATCGAAACAATGATCCGGCATTCTCTGTCTTGGCTGAAATGGGCGTTGCTGTTGTTGTTGTTGTGGTGGTCCTCTCTGTTGTTGTTGAGGTTGAGTTGTTGGGATGGTTACAGTAGCAACCTGACGATACTGTCCTCTATTCATGTTTCTCCGATGATGCACAACACTAGTCTCACCCTCTCTCCTTCTGGGTGCCCCAGAAAATGGCTTCTTCAAACTCGAAGATGAAGAACCAGAATCTTGAATCTTACCTGCTTTGATGAGACTCTCAGTCCTCTCTCCACAGATAACAACGTCTGAAAAGCTACCGAACAGGCAACTTCCCATACGGTCCATAAACACACCTTGCAAAGTCCCGATGAACATGTCGGTCAGCTCTCTCTCCAACATCGGAGGTTGCACTCTTGCAGCTAGTTCACGCCACCTCTGGGCATACTCTTTGAAACTTTCACCAGATTTCTGAAACAAACTCTGCAGTTGGGTTCTGCTCGGAGCCATATCGATGTTGTGCTTATACTGCCTCAGGAAGGCTTCACCCAGATCTCTCCAGCTTCTAACAGATTCTCTCTTCAGATCCATGTACCAGTCCAAAGATGCTCCAGACAAGCTGTCTTGGAAAAAGTACATCCACATCTTCTCATCATCTGTGTATGCTGAGATCTTTCTGTAATAAGCTTGCACATGGGTGTGAGGACAAGAAGTGCCATTGTATTTGTCAAAGGATGGCGCCTTGAACTTGTAATGGATTCTCAATCCATCAACCAATCCCATGTTGGTAACATCAAACCCCAAAGAGTTCTGACACTCCATGGCTCGTATCTTCTCAGCAAGGGAATCAACTCTTCTATCCCTCTCTTCAGTTCTTACAACTTCGTCATCATCACTGAGAAGGGTGAACATATCCTCCTGTCTATCAACTAACGGAGCAAGATGGCGGATTGGAGCACGGGTCGCTCTAACATTAGCAGTCTCTGGAGCAATAGGTTGTCCGTTGATTCTGATACCCCTTAACTCATCACCCATAACATAGTTATTGACAGGGATGATAGCAGCAACATTGTCATTAACAGGGACCCCTTCTGGTGAAGCACGGTTGACAGGTGGAATCACAGCTTCCTGTCTCTGGGCTAAGGCTCGCAGCTCCTCTTGCCCTTGCACGACCCCTTGCATCATGCTCATAAACTGGGCCATGTTAGCCCTCATCTCTGCCAACTCAGCTTGAACTTGATCCATACTTCTCTGTTAATTCAGTCTTGTCGCGTAGCGGTGCGGACGATGATTAGCAATCCTGCCTAAAACAGGAACCAGAATGAGAAGTCTTGTTCAAGAACACCTGTAATGCAAGAATGATATGTGTATGATGCGTATGCGGTTTTATCATGAATGATCTTGGAAAAGGATATGCGTATGCGGGCTAACTTTTTTCTCTTCTCTTTTTTTTATGCATTATTTTTTTTTGAAAATAAATATGCTATGATGCAAAAATGATGAAGCCATGGCAGGTTGGCCGAGTATCACATGGCACAGGTTCAGAACTTCGGCATCAGAATCCACGGTCACCAACAGAGCAAGTCATCATCTGAGCAAGTACCCTCAAATTCAGCCCAGGGATCCGAAATAAATGGAACCCTCTGATAAATACCACGGTCAAACCTCCGGCGTCTCAAAAATAAAGATCCATAAATCCGACTTAACCAAGGTCACCATCGCAACATCACTGGCAGAAACTGCATCTGTAGAGATCAAACCCTCCCCTCACAGGTGAATTCTAATAAGGTCATCCTAAGGCGGATAATGGTCTCGACAATCGGGCAAGATACTCAACGGGTTTTCCCTTTCGTGAAAGAACGGTCACCGAAGTCAATAACTCAAATGAGATAACCCAACCAAAGTGGAATACTCCACAATGGAAGAGCTCTCTCAAAAGAACCTCGTCCGGTTTGTGGTATGTCACGTTGCCAAAAACATGTTGACCTAACATGAGAGGCAACATGAGACCACGCTAATCCTAGGTGTATACTCGGGCCTGGGTTTTATCCCCACTCAGAACACCCACCCCAAATCAGAGGAACCAAACCTGTACAGAATCCAACACAATGACAGTATGATGCATGCAAACATCTATGCAAATATATACAATCACGACATAATAATCATAAATGCAATAAATAAAGCAGTAAAAGGAACCAAAACTATCCTAAAGAGCGCTAGGATTGACTCGCTTAGGGAAGATGGACCAGCAAGAGGTCAACTTCTCTTTAGGGTCCCCAGCAGAGTCGCCAGCTGTCGCATACGCGAAAAACCGGCGGGAAAAAGACACAGAGCCGCCACCGTGCATTATTTATCCCAAAGGAGGGAAAGGAAACGCTCGAAGTAAACCTGGAAAGGAATGGTCTTACGACCAGAGATTTCTAGGTACGGGAGTCGGTTATGCAAAGGGAAGGTATTAGCACCCCTACGCATCCATCGTACTTGACGGGATCCATGCTCAAAAGAATAGAAGAAAGGTTGCTAATAAACTACTAAAAACTGCACTAACTGGAATCAAACATAGATGAAGGAAGACGGAAGAAGGTGACTCGGCAGGATGTCGCATCCTAGGCCTACGTAGTTTGCCAGAAACAAACATTAGAGTCAACGTAGTTCGGGGAAATGGGAGACGTGCTCGCTAGGATATCGCATCCTATGCATACGTATCTTCTCTAACCAGAGAAAGAATCAGAGCACTCGTAGCTCGGCTAACACACGCCAAACAAAAACACTGACAGGAGACGCTGAGACGTCAAACGAAACACACAACTGGAAACAGAATGCCAATCAATGGGCTTACATCCAACTCCGAACAAAACAAACAAACAAGGAAACCGAATGCCAATTGCTGGACTTACATCAGACTCCGAACAAACAACAAACAAACGGGAAACCGAATGCCAATCACTGGTCTTACATCAGACTCCAAACAAGCATACACAAACAAACGGGAAACCGAATGCCAATCACTGGTCTTACATCAGACTCCACACACACATAAGAGGGTGGAAAAAAAGAAAGGTTGCCCGGAGAGATCAGCTCAATCTTCTGCCTACGTACCTCATCTGGTATGAGGATCAGGGCGACGTAGTTCCCCTTAACAGGGAAAAAAACTCTCCTAACCAGAGACTAGGGAGATAACAAACTAATAGGGAGACTACGACTCGAGCCTAGAAGTTGTCATGCATACGATCCCTAAGTTGAGGTCTCTAATCAGAACCTAACTCGCACAGGAAGCAAGCTAGCCTAAGCAGTAAGTAAACAAGCACAAGCACAGGTGAACAGGTATCACACACTATATGCAAACAATTGGCTCATACAAGGTTGGGCTTTAGTCAAGGGGTCATATCAACCTCGACAAACAAGCCAACACTGGAAGGGTGTCAACAAGCTCTTAACCACTGACATTGACCGTTAGTGTGAGCAGATGAAAGGTAATGAGGATCAGACCTCATAGCTCTTAACCCGGGCCTGGGTGAGCTTGAAACAATGAAAGTGTGGGAGTCCAGAATGGGGCACTCTACTCCACATGACTGACTCTATATACAAGGATCTTGGGTTAGGTTCAAGAGCGTCAGCACGTAGTGCGAGCATAATGAACGACTCAACGATTAACAGGGGATTGATTGCTAATCCCTTCTATCTGTCAATTACCTCTTCACTTAGGAGGACTTGAGGTACATGGCACAAATATAAACAATCACAGTCATTGCCTCTTAAGGAGGACTTCAGCCAAATGCCTGCCAAAAGAAACGACAGGGCTTTTAGACTACATGGAGTAGAAGAGTGTTTACCTAGGTGGTATGCCAACCACAAGCAAAGCAAAGCTCAAGCAATGAGCTAAAGCTACTAAAGTACCTGTAAGAAAGTCAAACAAGTCAATATTCACATTCAGACAACAACCAACAGACAAACAACAGTAGTTTCCAATATGCACATAAAGCAAGTCAAATGCAACTCAAGGGAGTTCATCTTCACTAGTCCTACAACACAACAAGGTTAGTGGACAAAGCCAATTTGCATCTCAAGTCATAAGATTGCATCAATCACTAGAGCTAATAGCTTGAACCTGAAATGCAAAGCTCAAAAGGTGAGTACAAACCACTAGTGCAAAGACTAGGGTCAAAGGCAAAGCAAAAAGTCAAAACAGCAGCCAATATTCAACATAAAGCACATTTATTCAATCATGAACATGTCCTAAAAAGGACCAAGTCTAAAGCATCAAGCAAAGTCATCTCATGAGCAAGATATGGCAAAGGCAATTTCAAAGCACACAATTGGGCATCAAGAACAAAAATTCCATATTAAAACATAAATGATTCAAAAAATCATGAAAAATTTTATGTGCATACAACAAGTCAAACACAAGCATCATGCCAAAAATTAGGATCAGAGAAGCTCAATTGACATGGCAATGAAAATAAACAAGATCAACATCAAAATGTGTGACACACATTGTCACACCATAAGTTCATGTGCCTAAAATAGAGATGGAAAATGATAAAAATGCACAACCAAGCCTCAAACATCAATCAACATGTTAGGAACCATCATACCAAATTTCATGGCAATTGGACAATGTATGAGCATTTCACAAATCAATTGGTACAACATGTCACATTTGCATACATGTTCAAATAATCAGTCACAACCAAAAATCCATAAATGATAAAATCATGAAATCACAACCACAAAATAGTAGACATCAAGATGAGCATTTGGCAAAAAATTTGGATTAAATTGGATGCATATTCTATTTTTTATGATTTTTGGAATTGGAGGAAATAAAATTGAAATAACATGAATAATGCATGAGAAAATGGAGGGAAAGGGAATTGTTTGATTTAATTTGAAAATATGGAATCAATGGGAATCGAACCATGTAGCATGAAAATAGAAGGCGCTGGAAAAAGAAATAAACAAAATGTAATCGCCAAGGATCGAACCGTGTATGGGATGCGTTTGGCTTAAAACGCAGCACTTCATTAATTGAAGTGGCGTCACAGTCAGCAAGGTCAAGGACGCATGGGAAAGTCAAGCGAGCGATATCCAATGAATTCGCCATGCAAAAGCCATGCAAGCAGATGACAAGGCAAACCCTAGCGTGAATTGCAGAAGGCGGCGCTACAGTGCAGGGCAGTGGTTTCCACCGTCTTCTTCATGAAGACGGTGGCGCTACAGTACGTTCACCATTTTTTTTGCAGAAATTGGCATGGCTTATACCATTGGAAAGCTTATTTCACAAGGAGCACGAATCTACCACTAATTTGGCCTAAAACCTCATAGATTAAGAGAATCGAACAAGAACATTTTCATGCATCAAACTTTAAAGTAACATATCTCATGCAATTCTTGTCCATTTTCAATGAAATTTATATCAGTGTAATCAGCAATCCAAGATCTACAAGTCTATGCACATAAAAAAGGAGAATTAAGAGGTTCGAATTTTCAACCTCTTGAAGAACAATCAATGGAAGCAGTGGATTCAAAGGCCTAGCAATCTCCAAATCTGCTCTATCAACCTTGTTATGAAGTCCGATGCACGAATCAATGCTTGGAAAGACTTGGATCTAGCTTAATCTTCAAGTTCCATGTTCATCTTCATGAGCTTGATGTGCTTGATCTTGGCTCAAATTCAGTAAATAAATGCTTGAATCTGCATCAACAACACTCAATAATCCAGAATATGCAAGAAAATTGCTATGTTATGTGGAGAATTTTGAAGTTTCAATTTGAAGAAAATTTGGAGGGAACTTGGATCTAGATCTAGAATGAATGAAAAACTGAAAAATTCTGTTATGATTAGCCTTTTATATGCTGTGTTAATCACTTTGCTAATGGTACTTTGCATTGGTTAATTGAAATTAAGAGAAAATGAGGTGTTGTGCACAATTGGGAAATTCACCCTATGCATGGCAAATATGAATGTGAATAGTAGCATGCATGGTGTATCTTCACTTAAAATGATCTCATGCACATAATGGCAATGGTATTAAGCTCATGTGATCAACCAAATTCAAATTCTTGCTTTTCCCTCCAAAAAACACATGCATGGCCAAATGATCATGTGATATATTTTCATGCAATGTAATGATGGATTTGGAAAATATAGGTCATAACATGCAATTTGCAAAAAGAGTGGCCTAAATTGGAGTTTTGAATCAAAAGTTATGGCATTTTGATGTTTCATGCACACTTGGTGATCATTTGCTCATAACTCCTCAATCATTCATCAGATGCTCATGATCTTGGACTTTTTGGAAATGGTAGAGAAAGATATTCAACTTTCATGTTGGACAAAAATTCATTTTAAGCTTCTTTAATGTTGGAAAGTCAAGTTGAAAGTGGACCAAAAACTTGCCATTTTTGGAAACTTGAAATTACAGGTCACTTTCCATTTTTGGAAACTTTTGATCTGGCTTCAAACCCTTCAATGTAGATGTTTAACATGATGAATAAACCTCTTTTAGACATTAATGAAGTGTCTCAAACCATTTCTCCACCTCCTAGCCCTCAGTTGACTTGCAGTTGACTTTCATGGGCCCCAGATGACCTGGACATGTATTGATGACTTTTGAGCCTCTAGCACTTGGTACAATAGCTTCAAAATGAACCTTGGCTCATATAAGCTCTCTAGAACAACCATAGGGCCTTTATCTCAAGAAAAAACCTTGCTCCTTTGCACTTAGGAATTCTCCTGATGCCAGTCTTGACTGATAAGATGCAATGTGATATGCAATGATAATGTAATGTTAATGTCCTAAGAAATGAAATGAATGCATGAATGGGGGGTGCAAATTTGAGGTGCTACAAGTAGGATCATTGTATTCAATGGGTTTGGAAACCAACCTGCATAACAATTTGATATTTTGATTTTAGAGAAGTGAATTGTGACCAAATATTATGTAGATGGACAATTATTATTTATTTATGTTTTTTGTGATTACCATTTTCAGAAAAGCAAAAAGTAAAAATAAAACATCATAGATGTGGATGAAAAGAATTGCATTTTATTGATGATAAAAATGCTTGACAATGTTCACTTCTCCCTTAGGCATAGGAGAATGATTTTTCTTAAAACAATGAAAAACAAATTACTTAGAGTGATGGACAATAATAGGAATATCAACAACAACCCAATTTTTGCAAGCCTTGATGTGCGTCACAAAGTTGGCACAATCTTCATCTTCATCACCATCGATCACAACAACTGAGCGTTGTTCATTACCATGGATGAACCTTCCACTACAGAAACTCGGTTGCACTTCTTCAGTTTTGATTTTAAATGTCCTTTGTTGAAATCCGAATCCGACCCTATTCTTGTTCTCGACGACTTCTACCATACGGTCCCACTGATATTTACTGCCTGCTTCAATAACTTTCTGAGCATCTTTGAAAGAAGACATGGGTGCCCCAGTTTTATTTACTTCAACAATAGACAAGGCTTGGAAAGGAGTTCCAACCTCCTCCTCAGCTTCCACATATGTAAAAGATGACAGATGGCTCACCAAAAGCACTTTCTCTCCACCAATGATGACAAGCTTGTCGTTCTTCATAAACTTCAATTTATGGTGTAGAGTCGACGTTACAGCTTTAGTCTCATGAATTCATGGCCTTCCCAACAAGAAGCTATAGGCCCGGTGGATATCCATTACTTGAAAAGTAATTTGAAAATCACTCGGAGATATCTTCACTGGAAGGTCCACTTCTCCAATGACTAGTTTGTGAGAACCATCAAACGCTTTGATGATTACCCACTATACCTCATCGGGGCGCCTTGATAGGATAACCTTGAGAGAGTTGACTTGGGGAGTACATTCAGAGAAGAACCGGTATCAACCAACACATTTGACAATGCATCCTCCTTACAGTTCATCGATATATGCAGTGCTAGATTGTGAATTCTGCCTTCCTCAGGAAGTTCTTCATCACAAAAGCTCAAGTTGTTGCAAGAAGTGATGTTAGCCACAATGTGGTCAAATTAATCCACAGTTACATCATGTTCTACATAAGCTTGCTCTAGTACCTTATGTAATGCTTCTCTATGTGCTTCAGAATTCATGAGCAGAGACAACACTAAAATCTTTGAAGGAGTTTGAAGCAGCTGCTCCACCATATTAAATTCGCTTTTCTTAATCAATCTCAACACTTCATCGTCATCATTAGGCTTCAATTTGCTGGATTCACCAGACTGACACATTCGAGCGCTAACTGGATTTACTACGGGTACATGAACCTTCTTACCAACAGACACATCTTCTACATTCTCTTTCAGAAAGATAGGTCCAAAAACACGACCGCTACGGGTCACCTTCGCAATGTCAGCAATGTTCACAACACAATTGGTCGTAGGAAACGAAACCTCTTGACCATTCTCCACCATGGTAGCATTATACTGATACGAAATAGCTCTATCAGATGCATACGGGACGGGGCCCGCTAACCGTATTACTAACAACAATATTGATTTGTTGACATTGTTACTACTTCTACTATCAAACTGAATCACTACCCGATCAGGGGTCTTAAACCCTAGAATAATAACATTCACATCATCTATATCCCTCGACTGTTGAATCTGGATTACATTTTCATCCATCAACTTCTAGATATCTCTCTTGACAATCGAACACCCACTAGGGTTTACACTGCAAATTGCGTAACCATCACAGTCATGCCCGCAGTCACTAATTGTACACAAGGTCATATGAATTTCCACCAATGACCTACAAATACGTCGTACATCAAACACTCAGAAATTTCATGGACAACCATCTACCATATTGACAGAGGAATTACCATGAGCAGACAATGGGTTGGCTTTCACATTCGATGCACGGTCCTCAAAGGACACCATCCCACATTTTACCAGTTTCTGGACCTCACACTTCAACGGGTAACAGTTTTCAATGTCATGGCCGAGAGCTCCTTGATGAAAGGCACAACGGAATTCGGGCTTGTACCACCATGGAAGTGGTTCTGGAATTTGCGGCGTATTTCTTGGCTGGAGTAGGTTCTTGAGAACCAAAGATGGGTAGAGTTCGGCGTATGACATAGGAATAGGGTCAAAAGAGACCTTCTTCCTCTCAAAGTTTGGTTGTTGTTGATTATTGTTGTTGTTATTGTTATAGTTGTTTGTTCTTTGTTGAGGATGTTGTTGACGTTGTTGTTGAAATGACATTGATTGATTGTTTGAAAATACTGGAATAACTGATGAAACTTGGTGATGATGTTGACGTGGTTGTGGATTTCTTTTGACAAGAGGCCTCCTCTTCCTCCCTACTGACACTGGATTAGTTTCACCTTCCTTCTTTCTGGAAAAACCACTTCCATACTTCTTACTAGATGATACCTCTTCCTTAGACAGACGTCCCTCACTGACTCCTTCTTCCAACCTCATCCCCATATTTACCATTTCGGTAAAATCATAGGGAGCACTAGCAATCATTCGTTCGTAATTAAATGAGCTCAGGGTCTTAAGGAAAAATCTTGGTCATCTCCTTTTCTTCCAACAGAGGATTGATCTGAGCAGCAAGCTCTCTCCACCTCTGGGCATACTCTTTGAATGTCTCTTTGTCCTTCTGAGACATAGACCTCAGCTGGTCTCTATCAGGCGCCATGTCCACTTTGTACTAATACTGTCTCACAAAAGCTTTGCCCAAATTGTTGAACGTACGAATACTTGCACTGTCTAGCCCCATGTACCACCTCAAAGTGGCACCAGTCAGACTGTCTTGGAAGTAGTGAATCAATAACTGATCATTATCAGTCTACATTGACATTTTCCTGGCATACATAACAAGATGGCTAAGTGGACAAGTATTTCCCTTATACTTTTCAAAATCAGGGACTTTGAACTTCATCAGGATCTTGACATTCGGCACTAAGCAAAGTTCAGCAGCATTCTTACCGAACAGATCATTTCCTCTCAACATTTTTAATTCCTTTTGTAGCTCAAGGAACCAATCCTTCATCTCGTCCATCTTCTCATAAACATCCGGACCTCAGATGGCTCATAATGGTAGATGGTGTCCTCAACACGAGGCAAAGTATGAACGAATGGAGGTGGCACAGACATGACCGGGCTAGATGCCAGCATGGAAGCAAATATGGGTTTAAACCCTACACTGACATGAAATTTGGTGGCATTCCCCACGGGAATCCAGAAGGCATATCCAGACCAGATTGAGTAGCAGCCACAGGCGCAGTCGAGGCAACAACCTTGGAAATGGCATTCCTTTGAGGAGGAGGAGTTGCGGGAGTTGGAGAAGGCTGATTCTGGGCAGCTAGAACAGACTCCATCATAGTAGTCAGGCGAGCAATCTCATCCTATAGTTCTCGGTTCTCTTGCTCTAAGTGCTCCATGATTCTCGGTTGATTGGCACGAGTGTTGTATTAGTGAGTTAGCTTGGCTGAAGCACAAAAGAATAACCGATAAGACACCTGGCAGGAGAATCCTACTATGCAAATGATGCATGTTTTTTTATTTTTTTTCCAAGGAAAATAATATTTTATTTTCAAATATATAATAACAATAGTAACAATTTGATTGACCATAAAAACCTCTTTTATTCATAAAATTTGGAAGGATTACACTGAGTATAATTTCAGAAACCAAAATACAAATACAAGAGAAAAGGAAACTAATCATCCTAAGGATCCCCTAACAACAGTGTCAGATGATCTGGCAGCAGGTGCATACTTCCTTCGGATACGTCGAATCTCAGACTCAAAGGATGTCTTCTTATGATCCTTGTCGAGGACAAGCTGATCAATAATCTTCTTCCAAGCATTGGAAGGTTGAGGCATACTAGAGGAATATGGACCCTCTGGCTCTCTCTGTCTCTTCACTTATCGGTGTTCAAGAAGTTTAATAAGTGCATCTTTGTCCTTAGACTCAAGCTTTAACTCCTCATACTTTCGGCTCAAAGCATGGAACCACTTTTCCCACATATCCTTCTCTTGCTTCATCTTGGCGAGTGCATCTTCCAACTCCTCTACATCTTGGTTAAGGAGAGTTAATGGCTCAGCCATAACCATAGACATAGGTCTCTTACAATCATAAGGCATCTTCAACTCCAAAGCTCTCTTCTTCACCCAAGTAATGTAAGCCTCCAAAGCTACACAGTTGCACGGACCAAGCTCGAATCTTCCTTTTCTATGCACGTTATGCCAAGCATGCACTATCTTCTGCTTTAAATGTTAGGGATCTTTACCCTCTTGATAGAAGAGACCTTATAACTGAGTGTTATTAGGTTTGTCTCTCAAAGGGAACCCAAGTTGACGACGAGCCAAAGCAAGGTTGTAGTTGATTCCTCCTTGTGTACCAATGAGAGGCACATTAGAGAATTCACCACAACTATCAATAATATCCAAGCCACCCAATAGAGAATCATACCAAATAATATCATCATTAGTGAGATACCACCGTAGACATTGCTTGTTCTCCACAAAAGCATGTGTCTGCGGCAAGTGCGAAATAAACCACTTGTACAGAAGAGGAACACAACACACAATAGT